>NW_026561324.1:0-41861 GCF_028858705.1 Grus americana | reverse complement strand
GGGGGGCACCCCGGGAGCGAGAGCCCCCCGACACAGGGCGGCCAGGGCGGGGCCGTGGGGGGCCAGGACTTGGGGGGCCGCCTCCAGCGCCGCGCTCAGCACCAGCAGGGCCGCCTGGGAGGCGGGGGGGGCGGAGAATGAGGGGGGGTAAAATGGGGTGTGGGGAGCCTCGAAACCACCCCTTCGGGGGGCACACAGCACGCTCGGGGGGGGCTCGAAACCGACATTAAGTGCTGCCCCCGCCGCAAGGCGCCCCCCCCCGTTGCGTTACTGGGGTAATTTGGGGAGGGGACACTAAAAACCGCCCTTAATTGCCCCCCTCCCTCAAAACCGCCCCCTCCCACGTCATGGGGGCACGGGGAGCCTTGAAACCACCCTTTGGGGCCCACAAGAGGAGTAAAGGGGGTGGAGGGGAAATCGAAACCGCCGCTGATTACCCTCCCTCCCACCCGGGCGCCCCGTCCTGTGTTACTGGGGCAACTTAGGGGGCAAGGTGGGACAGGGGGAGCCTCGAAACCACCCCCCCCCCCCCGACCACCCAAAGGAGACGAGGGGGGGCCCTAAAAGCGCCCTTACCTCCTGGCGGGGGGGCCGGGGGTCACGGGCCGCCTCCTGCACCCAGGTGCCCAGGGGTCCCCAGGCGCTGAGCCCCCCCCGGCGCAGAACCAGGGCCCCCAGTTGGGCCAGAGCCACCGTCACCGTGTGCCTGGGGGGGTGGGGGGGGGCTTGAAACCACCAAGAGTTTGGAAGGGTGGCATCGAAACCACCAAGAGTTTGGAGGGGGAGCATTGAAACCACCGAGAGTTTGGGAAGGGTGGCATCGAAACCACCAAGAGTTTGAAGAGGGGACATCGAAACCACCAAGAGTTTGGAGGGGGGGGCATCAAAGCCACCAAGAGTTTGGAAGGGGGAGCATCGAAACCACCAAGAGGTGGGGGGAGGGCCTTAAAACCACCAAGAGTTTTGGGAGGGGGACCTTGAAACCACCAATAGTTGGAGGGGGAGCATTGAAACCACCAAGAGTTTGGAGGGGGAGCATCGAAACCACCAAGGGTTTGGAAAAAGGGGCATTGAAACCACCAAGAGGTGGGGGGGAGGGCCTTAAAACCACCAAGAGTTTTGGGAAGGGGACCTTGAAACCACCAACAGTTGGAGGGGGAGCACTGAAATTACCAAAGGGCCTTGAAACCACGGGGGGGGGGGGGGGCCTTGAAACCACCCCCACTTTGGGAGCCCCTGAAACCGCCACTATTGGTGGGGGGGGACCCCTGAAACCGCCGCCATTCGCACTCACTCAGTCTCCCGCTCCAAAGCTTCGGCCAATAGCGTCGGGAGCCTGCGGGGGGGGGGGGAAGGGCGTGGCACATTAACCCCGCCCCTTCCCGGCTGGCCCCGCCCCCCCCAACCACCCACCCACCTCTGGCGCAGAGCCGGGTCCAGGCGCTTCCATCGGCCCAAGAGCCTCCGCCGCAGCAGGACGGCGGCCAGTTGCCGGATCTGGGGATGGGGCAGAGTCAGGGGAACCCCAAAACTAAAAAAAAGGGGGGGAAGGAGGAAGAAGGGGGAGGGGCCGCACCTGCGGCCGGGAGGAGCCGGTGAGGAGAAGGCCGAGGCGGGCGGGGGTCTGGGGGTCGGAGAAGGCCTCGCGGAGGCGGGCGGTGGCCTGTGAGGGGAAAAGACGCGTCAGGGGCGTGCGTATTCCTATTGCGTCATCCCCCCCCCTCCCCCTCCCTCCCCAGGGGCCCGTTACCCGGCGGATGACGTCACTGTCGGGCTCCAGCAGCTCCGCGAGGAGCCGCTCCAGATCGGGCGCCGCCATCTTGAAAAAGGGAAGAAGGGAGGGGAAGGGGCGGGGCCGAGCGCCGGAAGGGGAGGAGTCACAAGGCCGGTTTGGTGTTGTTTTTTTTTAAAAGGGCAACGCCAAGCGGCAGGGAGGGAGTCTAAAGGGGAGGGGCCAAGGGGGGTGGGCCCCACAACAGAGTCCCTTAAAGGGGCGATGCCGCGCGCTTGTCCCTTTCTCCCCCCCACCCCCCAAAAAAAAACCCCGCATCAAATGACATCACAGGCCGCCGGCACGACATCACGAACAAACTTTATTAAATAGGGGGGCGTGTGAGGGAGGAAAACTTTAGAAAGGGGCGGGACCGGGAGGGCAGGGCTGGGCTCTCCCCACCCGCTCGCAGGTGGGGCTGAGGGAGAGGGGCGGCTTTTGGCGCAGGCCCCGCCCCCTCCGCCCCCTCACTGCCCCGCCCCGCCCCCCCGCAGGGCCAGCACAAGATGGAGGACGGAGCCGCCCTGGATCTTGTAGTCGGCCGCCGTCTTCTCGTCGTTCCTTTTTTTTTTTAAAAAAAAAAAAAAAAAAAAAAAGGGTGGGGGGGTCAAAGGGCACGCTTGGCCCCGCCCCTCCAGCCACACCCCCTTTCATTCACCCCAAAGGCCACGCCCCCACAGGCCACGCCCACCACAAAAAGCTCCTCCCCCTTACAGGCCACACCCCCACAAAAACCCCACCCCCTGTTCCCACCCAGGCCCCGCCCCCAGACCACGCCCCCACCCAGACCACGCCCCCACCCAGGCCCCGCCCCCTCCCCAGGCCCCGCCCCTCACATCTGCTTCCCGCTGTAGATGAGGCGCTGCTGCTGGGGGGGGGATCCCCTCCTTCTCCTCCACCCGCTCCTTGATCCGCTCCACCTGCCCCGGGGTATTATGGGATGGTGGGGGAGCTCCCCAGGGCATTGTGGGATGGTGGGGGAGCTCCTCAAGGCATTATGGGATGGTGGGGGACCCCCCCCCCCCCCATGGCATTACAGGATGCTGAAGGAACTCCCCAGGGTATTATGGGACGCTGGAGGACTGTCCCATAGTGTTATGGAACGCTGAGGGACCCCCCCCGGGGCATTATGGGATGCTGGGGGAGCTCTCCAAGGCATTATGGGATGCTGAAGGAGCTCCTCAGGGCATTATGGGATGCTGGGGGACTGTCCCATAGTGTTCTGGAATGCTGAGGGACCCCCCCCAGGGCATTATGGGATGGTAGAGGAGCTCCCCAGGGCATTGTGGGATGCTGAAGGAGCTGCTCAGGGCATTATGGGATGCTGGAGGACTGTCCTATAGTATTATGTAATGCTGAAGGACCCCCCCCCAGGGCATTATGGGATGCTGGGGGGCTGTCCCATAGCGTTATGGGATGCTGAGGGACCCCCCCCATGGCATTACAGGATGCTGAGGGACCCCCCCCCATGGCATTATGGGATGCTGAGGGACCCCCCCCCCCATGGCATTATGGGATGCTGGGGGAGCTCCCCAGGGCATTATGGGATGCTGGGGGAGCTCCCCCTCTGGTCACAGCCCCCCCCCCCCCCTTGCCCCGGAGCATGCTGGGAAGGGGGCGGTGCCTCCTACCTTGTCCGTGGGCTCGATGTCGATCTCGATCTCTTTCCCCGTCAGAGTCTGGGGGAAGGAAACACACGGACACAGCCCCGGCCGGTCAGACACACACAAACCCCCTCCCCACACGCTCCCCCAATACCCCGCGGCCTACACCCCTTCCCCGCACCCCCAAAGCCCAGCTGGGGGGGGGGGTGTTTCCCCCCTTCGGCCCCCACCGACCCCACCTTCACTTTGATCAGCATCGTGGCCGCCCCAGCTCCTCTCTCCTCGGCCGGAAGCGGAAATGAGCCCTGCCCGCTACGTCACTTCCCCTCCCCGCCGCGAAGAGAGGGAAAATGGCGGCGCCCGAGGGGGATGCTGGGAGTTGTAGTCCCGCACCTCCCCTCCCTCTATTTTTGCACGCCATTGGGCGGCGCCGCCGCCTCTCCGCCAATCAGAGCGCAAAGCCCGCCCAGCCGCCGGAGCGTACCAACGCGGCGGCGGGAGGTAAACGCGGGGGGGGGGGGGATAAAAAAAATAAATTAAAAAATTGCCTTTTTTGTCCCCAAATTTAACGTTTGAAACACTCAATCCCAGCACGCCCCTCCTCTGCCCCGCCACGCTCCCATTGGACGCCTCATTCCCTCCTAGAAGCCTCTCAGCCATTGAATACCACCCCACCCACCCCCCCCGACATGGTACGGCCCCATTGAGGGCAATGGCAGCGATGGGCGGGACCACTCGAAGCCTGGCGGACCAATGGGGTGTGAGCGCGGACGGAATGGACCAATGGGGTGGCGGGGGGGGTGGAGCCGCAAGGGGAGTGGGTGTGGGGGAGGCCAATTAACGTAATTAGCGGTAATTAAGAGCTGGGAACTCACCCGAGAGGACCAGGGTGCGGCGGGAAAGGGGCGGGGCTCGGGCCTGGAGGCGACAAAAGTCCCATTAGCTGCCCGAGCCCCTAATTACCCAATTCCTCGTCACTAATTACCCCCCGCACCCCCCAGACCTTTCTGCGCGGGTAAGCGTCGTCCTCGCGGTCACCGATGGCGTCATCGACAAAGTCTGGGGACGCACGCGGGTCAGGGCGGGGCCCGGATACCTGGCTCCTCCCCCCACACACCCTGGGAGGGGAGGGGGGCGGGGCCGGAATCTGCCCCGCCCACAACTCACCCAATGGGGCCGGCTTGAGTGGGCGGAGCCTGCGGGGGCCTGGGCGGGGCCGTAGCCTGGAGTGGGCGGAGCCAGGAGGTGGTTTAATCACGTGGTGGGGGTGGGGTGGGGCGAGGGGGCGGGGCTACTCACCGTGTGGGCGGGACCTGGCGCAGGGACCCAATGGCAGTGAGGAGGCGGGGTATGGGGCCTGGAGGCGGGGCTTAGAGTCGGGCGGGGCGTCAGAAGACCACGCCCCCCTTTAGCCCCGCCCCCTCAAGCCCCGCCTACCGCAGTGGGCGTGTCCCATATCCACCAGGTACCGGCTCAGGATTGGCAGGTCGCGACGACCAATCCCGGGGGGGGCGTGGCTCCACACCACCTCACGCAGCTGCGAGGGAAAAGGAAGGGGGCGGGGTCGGAAGGGGCGGGGCCAAGCCCGTGGCCACGCCCCCTCCTCCTTCCCCAGAGGCTCCGCCCACCTGGCTCAGATCCGGGGGGGGCAGGGCGCTCTCCACGCGCTGCAGGAACTCGTAGAACAGACGCTCCAACGCCTGCAGGAACGGCTCCCCGTACTCCTGCCCCGCCGGGCCCTGCGGGAACTGGGAAGCACTGGGAGGGCACTGGGAGACTCTTATGGGGCAGCCGAGACCCGTTAGAAGGGATTGGGAGGGGTGGGGGGGGCATTTGGGGTTACTGGGATAGACTGGGAAGCACTGGGATGACCCCTGGCAGACCCTCGGACCCATTGGAAGGGAATCGTGGGGGCATGGGAGGCACTAGGAAGCACTGGGAGGGCACTGGGGGACAGCAGGAGGCACTGGGGTGAACTGGGAGGCACTGGGAGGGCACTGGGAGCCTCTTACGGGGCAGCCGGGACCCGTTAGAAGGGATTGGGAGGGGTGGCGGGGGCATTTGGGGTTACTGGGATAGACTGGGAGGGCACTGGGAGGGACTGGGGGACAGCGGGAGGCACTGGGGTGAACTGGGAGGCACTGGGAGGGCACTGGGAGACTCTTACGGGGCAGCCGGGACCCGTTAGAAGGGATTGGGAGGGGTGGGGGGGGCACGGGGAGGCATTTGGGGTTACTGGGATAAACTGGGAGGGCACTGGGAGGGACTGGGGGACAGCGGGAGGCACTGGGGTGAACTGGGAGGGCACTGGGAGACTCTTACGGGGCAGCCGGGACCCGTTAGAAGGGGTTGGGAGGGGTGGGGGGGGCACTGGGAGGCTTTTGGGGGACGCTGGGATACACTGGGAGGGCACTGGGAGGGACTGGGGGACAGCAGGAGGCACTGGGGTGAACTGGGAGGCACTGGGGGGGGCACTGGGAGGCATTTGGGGTTACTGGGATAGACTGGGAGGGCACTGGGAGGGACTGGGGAACAGCAGGAGGCACTGGGGTGAACTGGGAGGCACTGGGAGGGCACTGGGAGCCTCTTACAGGGCAGCCGGGACCCGTTAGAAGGGATTGGGAGGGGTGGGGGGGGGGGCACTGGGAGGCTTTTGGGGGACGCTGGGATACACTGGGAGGGCACTGGGAGGGACTGGGGGACAGCAGGAGGCACTGGGGTGAACTGGGAGGCACTGGGGGGGGGCACTGGGAGGCATTTAGGGTTACTGGGATAAACTGGGAGGCACTGGGAGGTACCTGGAGGTACGCCCTCCGCCGCCCGCGGTCCGCCAGCAGTGCCAGCACCAGTTCGCGGAAGCTCTCCTGCGCCTCTGCCACCATCGCCAGCTCCTGGGGAGTCTGGGGGGGGGGGGGACGGGGGACGGACACGGGGTGAGGACACGCCTGGGTGTCGTCCCCCTGTCCCCCACTTCTCCGTCACTCACGGCCTGGCCGTAGCCGGCGGCCGATGCCTCCCCCTCGGGGAAGAAGGAATCGATGGCGTCAAAGATCTTCCCGTCGGGCTGGGCCTCCTGCAGCATCCGCACCACCACCTGCAGGGCGGCGAGGGGGGGGAAGATGGCCGGGATAAAGTCTGTGTGGGGGGGGATGGGACGGGGACGGGGGGGGGACAGACAACGTGGGACAGGGGAGGTGGCCACCGGGCTTGTGAAGGTGGCCACCAGCCCCAGGGCATTGTGGGAAGATGGCTGCTGCCACGGGGAAGCCTGGTAAGATGGCCGCCAGCCCCAGGGCACTGTGGGAAGATGGCCGTTGCCATCGAGAAGCCTGGTAAGATGGCCGCCAGCCCCAGGGCATTGTGGGAATATGGCTCCCACCACGGGGATGCATGAGAAGATGGCCGCTGCCACGGGGAAGCCTGGGAAGATGGCTGCCAGCCCCAGGGCATTGTGGGAAGATGGCCGCCCCCACAGCCCCGCTGCCAGGCGCCATCTTGGCGGGCAGGGGCTGCCCCGGTGCACTCTGGGGCGGATACTCACAGCGGCCTGCAGGCCCAGGCGCAGCCGGGCGCCGTGACGGAAGCGAAGGGCACCGGGGGCGGCCCGGCCCGTGGCCTCCAGCAGCCCCAGCACCCGGGGGAACTGGCACAGGCTCCGCCCACGCACCACGTGCCACGCCCCCGCCAGCGCCACGCGCAGCGACGCGGCAGGGCTGATTGGGGGAGGGGGAGGAGGAGTCACTGGGAGGCTCCGCCTCCCCCACCCCCCCTGAAATGCAGGGGGTAAACCCTGCCCTGGGGCCTGTAGCCCCGCCCACAGCCCCATAGCCCCGCCCATGGCCCCATAGCCCCGCCCACAACCCCGCGGCCCCGCCCACAGCCCTGTAGCCCCGCCCACAGCCCCACGGCCCCGCCCACAGCCCCATAGCCCCGCCCACAGCCCCACGGCCCCGCCCACAGCCCTGTAGCCCCGCCCACAGCCCCGTAGCCCCGTAGCCCCGCCCCGCGGCCCCGCCCCCGCGCGCCCCCCGCGTTCCCTCCCCGCCCCCCCTCCTTGCGCCTCTCACCTGACGTCACTTCCGCCCATGTCGCGTGGGGCAATGGGCGGTTTTGTCACTTCCGGGCGGGACGGGGGTGGGGGGGGTGGGGGGGTGCGCGCACGCGGCGGTACCGTCAGCCCCGGGTCGGCCCCGCGTGCCCGCCGCGCCGGAAGTGACGTCAGCGCCGCCTTACAGGCACCGCCCCTCCCCTCCCCATTGGGCCGCCGCCAATCGCCGCGCGCCCTCCCCGCCCCCCCCTTTGTGACGTCAACACCCCCGCGCCGCCTCCCTCCCTCCCTCCCTCTCCCCCCCTTCCCTCGGTGACGTCACGGAAGCCGCCGTTGCCTCGCAGCTGTTTTATTTCATGGCCGGCGCGTTGACGCCATGGGGCGGGGCCAGAGAGAGAGAGAGAGAGCGCGCGCGCGCGAGGGCGAGCGGGGCTCCGTGACGTCATTGGGGCGGCCCGGGGTGAAACCACCCCCACCCCCCCCCAACCGGGCCCAGAGCCCCCCGGGTGACGTCCTCATACCCCCCCCCAGTGACGTCATCAACCCCACCCTTCCCAGCGACGTCCTCAACACCCCGCAGTGACGTCATCAACCACCCCCCACCCCCTCTCCCAGCGACGTCCTCGCCCCCCCAGCGACGCCCTCAACCCCCCCTCTCCCAGTGACGCCATCCCCCCTCCCAGTGACGTCACCCCCCTCTCCCAGTGACGTCACCCCCCCTCCCAGTGACGTCACCCCCCTCTCCCAGTGACATCACCCCCCAGTGCTCCCGGCCGGGGGCTGCCCGCGTCTCCGCGCCCTCCGCGCCCTCCTGGGCGGGCTCCCCCCGCTCGTCGCACCCCCGGTTCCCGCCGCGGCGGGCGCGACGTCGATGATGACGGCGCCGTGCAGCGGCCCCAGGCGCGGACTCTCCAGCGTCGCCACCAGACGCCGGCGACCCGGGCGCTGCGGCACCACGGCCTGACGCAGCCGCACCGTCTGCCCCGCCCCCACCGACCTGCGGGGTCACGGCGGGGGGGGGGGGGTCACGGGGTCACCCCCGCACCCCACCACCAAGTTTTGGGGTTCCCCCTCCCAGGTTTTGGGGTTCCCCCCCCATTTTTGGGGTCCCCCCTCCCCAGATCCCAGTTCCCCCCCTCACCCCATTTTGGCCTCCCCCCCCCCAGTTTTGGGGTCCCCCCCAAATTTTGGGTCCCCCCCCAGGTTTTGGGGTCCCCCCCCAGTTTTGGGGTTCCCCCCATCCCAGTTCCCCCCCCCCCCCAGATCCCAGTTTCCCCCCTCACCCCATTTTGGGTCTTCTCCCCCCCAATTTTTGGGTGTCCCCCCCCCAGTTTCGGGGTCCCCCCCTCAATTTTGGGGTCCCCCCCAGTTTCGGGGTCCCCCCCATCCCAGTTCCCCCCCTCACCCCATTTTGGGTCCCCCCCCCATTTTTGGGTTCCTCCCCCCATTTTGGGCCCCCCTCAATTTTCGGGGTCCCCCCCAGTCTCGGGGTCCCCCCAGATCCCAGTTTCCCCCCTTACCCCATTTTGGGTCCCCCCCCCCCCCCAGGTTTTGGTCCCCCCCCCAGTTTCAGGGTCCCCCCCCCCAGGTTTTGGTTCCCCTCCCAATTTTGGGGTCCCCCCCCCAGTTTCAGGGTCCCCCCCCATCCCAGTTCCTCCCCCCCCAATCCCAGTTTCCCCCACACACCCCATTTTGGGTCCCCCCCCCATTTTTGGGCCCCCCCCAGGTTTTGGGGTCCCCCCCCAGGTTTCAGGGTCCCCCCCCATCCCAGTTCCCCCCCCCCCCAGATCCCAGTTCCCCCACACACCCCATTTTGGCCCCCCCCCATTTTTGGCCCCCCCCCCCAGGTTTTGGGGTGTCCCCCCCAGGTTTCAGGGTCCCCCCCCATCCCAGTTCCCCCCCCCAGATCCCAGTTCCCCCACACACCCCATTTTGGCCCCCCCCATTTTTGGCCCCCCCCCCCCAGGTTTTGGGGTGTCCCCCCCAGGTTTCGGGGTCCCCCCATCCCAGTTCCCCCCCCCCCAGATCCCAGTTCCCCCACACACCCCATTTTGGCCCCCCCCCCCATTTTGGGCCCCCCTCAATTTTGGGGTCCCCCCCCAGTTTCGGGGTCCCCCCCATCCCAGTTCCCCCCCCCCAGATCCCAGTTCCCCCCCTCACCCCATTTTGGGTGTGTCCCCCCCCCCCCCCCCAGGTTTTGGTCCCCCCCCCAGGTTTTGGTTCCCCTCCCAATTTTTGGTTCCCCCCCCAGTTTCAGGGTCCCCCCCCCAGTTTCGGGGTCCCCCCCCCGCTCACCCCAGGCGCAGGGCGGGGGGACAGACCATCCCGGCCCCCTCCATGCGCAGGGCGGCCCCCGGCAGCGGCTCCGGCAGCGGGTTCTGGAACACGACCTGCACCGGCACCTCCTGCCCCACCACCGCCGGACCCAGCACCTGCCCCGCACACACACGTTGGGGGGCACCCCCAGATCTTCTGGGGACCCCCCCTTGGGCCGGGAACCCCCCCCCTTGGGTTGGGGACCCCCATCCAGACGTTCTGAGGACCACCAAGATGTTCTGGGGACACCTCCAGATGTTCTGAAGGTCCTTCAAATGTTCTGGAGACACCTCAGATGTTCTGGGGAACCCCCCCAAGATGGTCTGGGGACCCCCCCTTGGGCTGGGAACCCCCCCCCTTGGGTTGGGGACCCCCATCCAGACGTTCCGAGGACCCCTCAGATGTTCTGAAGACCCCCTCCAGATGTTTTGAGGACCCTCCAGATGTTCTGAGGACCCTCCCAAGATGTTCTGAAGACCCCTCAGATGTTTTGAGGACCCCTCCAGATGTTTCGAGGACGCCCCTCCAGATGTTCTGGGGTGTGGGGCCCCCCCCCCCCCACCAGGGCGTCAGCGGTGACATCACTCACCGTCAGGGTGAGCTCGGGCGCCTGCAGCCGGACCCGCAGCTCCTTGGCCACCACTTGCCCCGTCTCCTCCACGGCCCCGGCCGCCGTCAGCTTCAGTGCGTCCTGCTCACCCACGTGGGGCCCGTACTCGGCGTAGGTCACCGTCATCGTCACCGTCTCCTCTGCCGGAGGTGTGTGTGGGGGGGTATGATGTCATAGAACGGCCTGGGGCAGCTCCAAGGGTTGGGGCAACCCTGGGGTCAACCTCAACCTCGGGGACGAGGGACTCGGGTGGCCGGGGGGGGGGGACCCAGGTGGCCATGGAGGTGTCACCAAGGGGACCCAGACATCTGCGGGGTGACCCAGATGTCCATGGAGGGGACCCAGGTGGCCATGGAGGTGACACCAAGGGGACCAAGATGTTTGAGGTGACCCCAAGGGGTCCCAGATGTTTGGGGAGGGGACATCAAGGAGACCCAGGTGGCCATGGAGGTGACACCAAGGGGACCAAGATGTCCATGGGGTGACATCAATGGGACCCAGGTGGCCATGGGGTGACACCAAGGGGACCCAGACATCTGCGGGGTGACCCAGATGTCCATGGAGGGGACCCAGGTGGCCATGGAGGTGACACCAAGGGGACCAAGATGTTTGAGGTGACCCCAAGGGGTCCCAGATGTTTGGGGAGGGGACATCAAGGAGACCCAGGTGGCCATGGAGGTGACACCAAGGGGACCAAGATGTCCATGGGGTGACATCAATGGGACCCAGGTGGCCATGGAGGTGACACCAAAGGGACCCAGACATCTGGGGATGACACCAAGGGGACCAAGATGTCCATGGAGGGGACCCAGATGCTTGGGGGTGACACCAATGAGACCCAGGTGGCC
Source organism: Grus americana (assembly GCF_028858705.1). NCBI lineage: Eukaryota > Metazoa > Chordata > Aves > Gruiformes > Gruidae > Grus > Grus americana. The sequence continues at coordinate 30,664 of NW_026561324.1, read as the reverse complement.
ATGGAGGTGACCCCAAGGGGTCCTGGATGTTTGGGGAGGGGACATCAAGGAGACCCAGGTGTCCATGGAGGGGACCCCAAGGGGACCAAGACATTGGGGGGGTGACACCAGGGGGTCCCAGGTGTTTGAGGTGACCCCAAGGGGTCCCAGATGTTTGGGGAGGTGACCCCAAGGGGTCCCAGGTGGCCATGGAGGTGGCACCAAGGGGTCCCAGATGTTTGGGGAGGTGACCCCAAGGGGTCCCAGGTGTCCATGGAGGGGACCCAGGTGTCCATGGAGGTGGCACCAAGGGGTCCCAGGTGTTTGAGGTGACCCCAAGGGGTCCCAGATGTTTGGGGAGGTGACCCCAAGGGGTCCCAGGTGTCCATGGAGGGGACCCAGGTGTCCATGGAGGTGGCACCAAGGGGTCCCAGGTGTTTGAGGTGACCCCAAGGGGTCCCAGATGTTTGGGGAGGTGACCCCAAGGGGTCCCAGGTGGCCATGGAGGTGGCACCAAGGGGTCCCAGGTGTTTGGGGAGGTGACCCCAAGGGGTCCCAGATGTCCATGGAGGGGACCCAGGTGTCCATGGAGGTGGCACCAAGGGGTCCCAGAGGTTTGGGGTGACCCCACGGGGTCCCAGACGTTCCCGGGGCCCCGCTGCGTCCCCTCACCCTGCCCCGGCGGGACGACGCGCCGGTGCTGCTCCTGCCGGAACGGCGCCGCGGAGACGCCGGTGTAGCGGACGGCGCTGAGCGCCAGGCGGAGGCGCAGGGTTCGGGGCTCCGCCCCCTCGTTCCTGGCCACCGCTCGCAGCTCCAGCTCCGCCCCCGCCACCGCCGGCCCCGCCCCCACCGTCACCGTCACCTCCCCCGAGGACGGGACCCCCCGGTTGCGGGGCCGGGAGCCGTGCGAGGTCGCCGTGGAGACGGCGCGGCGCTCCTCCTCCGAGCCTGCGGGGTCGGGGGGTCAGAGGTCAGAGGTCGGGGGGGCGTCGAGGGTCAGGGGTTGGGGGGCACGGGGGGGGGTTGGGGCGCGGGGTCAAGGGTGGTTGGGTTGTGGTGTCATGGGGCCTAGGTCAACAGGTCAAGGGTCGTTGGGTCGTGGGGTCAAGGGTCATTGGGTTGCTGGGTCATGGGGCCTAGGTCAACAGGTCAAGGGTCGTTGGGTCGTGGGGTCAAGGGTGGTTGGGTCACGGGGACGTGGGGCCTAGGTCAACAGGTCAAGGGTCGTGGGGCCGTGGGGTCAAGGGTGGTTGGGTCATGGGGACATGGGGCCTAGGTCAACAGGTCAAGGGTCGTTAGGTTGTGGCATCATGGGGCCTGGGTCGTGGGGTCAAGGGTCGTTGGGTCACGGGGACGTGGGGCCTAGGTCAACAGGTCAAGGGTCATTGGGTCGTGGGGACATGGGCCCTAGGTCAACAGGTCAAGGGTCGTTGGGTCGTGGGGTCAAGGGTGGTTGGGTCATGGGGACATGGGGCCTAGGTCAACAGGTCAAGGGTCGTTGGGTCGTGGGGTCAAGGGTGGTTGGGTCGCGGGGACACACGGCCTAGGTCAACAGGTCAAGGGTCGTTGGGTCAAGGGTCGTTAGGTCATGGGGTCAAGGGTTGCTGGGTCGTGGGCCCTAGGTCAACAGGTCAAGGGTCGTTGGGCTGTGGGGACACGGGGCCTAGGTCAACGGGTCAAGGGTCGTGGGGTCGCACCGCCATGGGGCCTAGGTGAACAGTTCAAGGGTCGTTGGGTCGTGAGGTCAAGGGCGGGCGGGTTGTGGTTCTCGGGGGGTCAAAGGGCAGAGGTTACGGGGCCGGGGGGGAGCCACGGGGGCGGCGGGCAGTCGCGTCACGGGGGGGCAGTCGCGTCACCCGGGGGGGGGGGGGGGGGCGGGGCCTCACCTTCGGGGTGCTTGTACTGGTGGGTGATGTCCAATCGGGCGCCAGAGCCCGCCCCCAGCGTGCTGATGCGGCGCCCGATGGCGCCTTCCTCCACGTGCACCACGGCGAAGGCGCCGTTGGGTTGCCGCTGCCAGTAGACCTTGTCGCTGTTCACCTGAGGACACGCCCGCACGGACACCACACGCACAGACACGCCCGCTTCGTTAGGGCCGGCCGCGCCCGCCGCGCTCATTAGCCTAACGAGCCCCGCCCCCTCACCTCGGCGAAGACGAAGGGCGTGTCGTACTTGAGGAAGACCTCGCCGTTCTTCACCGCCGTCACCGAGCACGGCCCGCAGCAGAACAACCCTGGCGGGACCGGTATATAAACCAGTAAGGACCAGTCGAGCAGCCGCGGCGGGACTCTTCCCCAGTATGGACCAGTATAAACCAGTACCGCTGCTGGTCTCCTGCGGGGTGGCGTCGACGACCTGCCACCCGTCGTAGCCGTCGGGGAGGTCGGGGCGTTTCATCCAGCAGTCGTTCCACACGTGGAAGTTCCTGCGCGGACCAGTATAAACCAGTACGGACCAGCACGGACCGATGACTCCCAGCCCGCACCAGTATAAACCAGTATAAACCAGTACCAGACGGAGTCGGTGTTGAGGCGCTCCAGGGGCCGCATGTTCTCGTCGAAGTAGATGTCGGTGGTGAGGGAGACGTCGGTGTCGTGCGCCGAGTTGTAGTTGGTGACCGTGCGGGTGGGGAGACCCAGGCACCGCAGCACTGGGGGCACCAGTACGGACCAGTATGGACCAGTACGGACCAGTACGGACCAGTACAAGCCGTTACCAAGACCTATCTCTCAAGCTTGACTTGCCTCCTACCAGAACCTCCCAGCCCACCCACCGCTGAAGCCCCGGACCCCCTCTCCCAGTAGAAACCGGTCTCCGACTAAGCCAAACCAGTATAAACCAGTAAAAAGCGGAACGCGACGCACCGGTGGTCATGACGCCGGCGAAGACCCAGCACTGGCCGTAGCGCACGGGGGCGCCGGCGCCGTGGTAGGAGCGGAGGATGTCGACGGAGCCGGCCCAGGCCGAGGGGTTGGTGCCCTGGGCGTAGTCCCCCGTCCAGTTGCCCACCAGCACCCCGTTGTCGTCCAGCGAGTTCACCTGGGGCACCCCGAAACCGTCGGGACCCCAAAACACGTCGGAGCCAAGAACCTCCCGCCCCGAGATGCCTCGAAAAGCCGTCGGGAACCCCAAAACGCCGTCGGGAACCCCAAAACGCCGTCGGGAACGTCCCCGAAGGTCTGGAGGCCGCAGCAAAACTCGACGGAACCACCCCCCCCCCCCCGCCCCCCCAAAATCCCCCACCCCCAAACCCCAAAGAACCCCCCCAAAATGTCATCGGGTCCCACCCCCAAACCCCAAAGAACCCCTCGAAACCCCGTGGGAATGTCCCAAACCCCACCAAACGTCCCCAAAACCCAACGAACCCCAATGAACACCCCAAAACCCAACAAACACCCCCAAAACCCAACACAAAACTCAACGAACTCCCCCCAAACCCAACGATCCCCCCCAAAACCCCAATGAGCACCCCCAAAACCCAACCGCTCCCCCCAAAAAACCCCAATGAACACCCCAAAAACCCAACAACCCCCCCAAAACCCAACAGACTCCCCCCAAAACCCAACCCAAAACCCAAACACCCCAAAACCCAACAAACACCCCCAAAACCCAACACAAAACTCAACGAACTCCCCCAAAACCCAACGATCCCCCCCAAAACCCCAATGAGCACCCCCAAAACCCAACAATCCCTCCCCAAAACCCAACGAACCCCCCCAAAACCCAACGAACCCCCCCCCAAAGTCATCGGAACCCAGAAGAGCCCTGAAGAACCTCCAAAGCTCCACGGAAATCCCCCCCCCCCCCCCAGTGAGCTCCCCCAGGCCCCCCCAAAAAACCAGAGAACTCCCCCAAAACCCCAAAGGGTCACCCCCAAACCCCCAAAAATCCCATTCCCCCCCCTCCAAACCCCCTTAGAGCACCACAAAAATCGGCACAACTCACCCCTAAACCCCCCGAATTCACCCCAAAACCACACAAGGGACCCCAAAACCCCACCTGAAAACCCGTGGTGGCCCCCCCCAAAAAAAACCCCATCACGTTTTCCCCCAAACCCCCTTCAGAGCGCCCCAAAACCCCCATAACTCCCCCCCCCCCCCAATTCACCCCAAAACCCACCATGGCGGAGACGACGCGCGACACCATGACAGGGTCCCCTCGGGCGCTGTGGGGCATCCCCCGGCGGTCCAGGATGTACAAGCACGCCTCGAGCACCCCCGCATCAAACTGGGGGGGGGGGGGAGCCCCCCAAATCAGGGGCATTCCCAAAAACTCCCAAAATCACCCCTAAAATCCACCCGACCATGCCCAAATGCAAAAAGCGGTTTCAAGCCCCCCCCATATTACCAGGATCCGTGACAGTTTCGAGACCCCCCCACCTTGGTGGTTTCGGGGACGCCCCCCCCCCCGATGATTTTGGGGACCCCTATGGTTTTTTTTAATTTTTCGGTCTCCCTCAATTTTCAGAGTCCTCCATTTTAGGATAGCGCCAAATTTTGGGGTGCCCCCCACCCCCCATTTTTGGGGTCCCCACTGCATTTTAACCCCGTGGGGTCTCCCCATTTTTGGGGGTCCTTGGTTTTTGGGGTGCCCCCCCCGCCCCGGTTTTGGGGGTACCTGCCCGTAGTTCCAGGAGCGCTCGGCAATCTGGTCCTCGGTGCCGTAGAAGATGCGCCCCGTCTCGTTAAGGACGTACTCGTTAAGGTCGCTCGTTTTCTCCATGTAGACGTGGTCATCTGCGGGGAGGGGGGGTGGGGTGGGGGGCACCCCAAAATCACAGGGGGGGGTCCCCAAATTCCCCCCCCCCCCCGACCGCCCACCTTCAGCCCTCCCAACTGCCAAATTGAGATTGGGGAGCCCCGAAACTGCCAAATGTCACCATGGGGAATCCTGAAACTGCCAAATTGAGATTGGGGAGCCCCGAAACTGCCAAATGTCACCACGGGGAATCCTGAAACTGCCAAATCTCACCACAGGGAGCCCCGAAATGGCCAAATGTCACCATGGGGAGCCCCGAAACTGCCAAATGTCACCATGGGGAATCCTGAAACTGCCAAATCTCACCATGGGGAGCCCCGAAACTGCCAAATCTCACCACGGGGAGCCCCGAAACGACCAAATGTCACCATGGGGGGTCCTGAAACTGCCAAATCTCACCACGGGGAGCCCCGAAACGGCCAAATATCACCACGGGGAGCCCCGAAACTACCAAATCTGAGAGCCCCCAAATCGCCCAAACTGGGGGTTTTTTGCCCTGCTACGGGGCCGACTCACCCGGGCACCAGGGGTTGAAGAGGAGGAAGAAGTCGTTGGCGTCGTCGAAGGGGGCCGCGTACTCCCCCACCCCCGTGCGGGTCTTGATGCTGATGCGGTATCGGCCAATGGGAGCGTCGGGCGGGGCCGTGAGGCAGAGGTTGAGGGCGGGGCCTCCGGGAGGCTCCGCCCCTTCCTCTCTCTCCTCTTCCTCGGCCGTCCAACCGGTGGCCGAGGTTTCGCCCAACGGGATGAGGACGTGGGTACCCTTCGCCACCTGTGGGTTGGGGCCTGCGGGGTGACATCATCCCCTTAGGCGTGAGGTCATCACCTGGGCAGGTGAGGTCGTCACGCCCCGGGCGATGTCATCGCGCCCCCGCCTCCGGCGAGGCGGGTGGGGTGGGGTGGGGGGAAGGGTGTGGCAGCCTGGGCCATGTCATTGCCCCTCCTGGGTGACATCATTGTGCCCTGGGTGATGTCACCACGCCCCCGTTGCGCCACGCGGTCGCCGCCCCCAGCCCGAATCCCCGCCCTCGCGCCGTCCGTCCGTCATCGTCCCCCCCCCCACCGAGGGTGAGCTCCACGCAGAGGTCGTCGTCCTCGGGGTCGAAGGGGCGGGGCAGGAGGACGCGGAGGTCGAAGGGCTGCCCGCGACGCACCACCAGGCGGGGGCAGGTGAATTCGGACGTGTGGTGAGCGATCCGATTGGCTGGCGAGCCCACCACCAGCCCCCGGGGAGCCAATAGGCCTGCGGAAGGGGACGGTGAAAACCCCGCGTGAATTCCGCCCCCGGAACCCCCCTAAACCCCCCTCGAGGGGGGCCTCGAAACCGTCATTACCCACCCGCCCCCCCCCCGTAAGCCTGGAAATGGCCCCAAACGGTCAGGTTTGGCCCCAAAACAGGAGCAGGGGGATACGGCGGGGGGGGTGATGCTAAGACGAGGCACCCCAACACCCCTAAATTCCCCTTGGGGGCGCACGAAACCCTTAAAAGCAGCTCAGGGAGGGGCCTCGAAACTGCCTTTTCTGCCCCAAGAAAACCTGGAAACTGCCCCAAACCGCCGCTTTTGGCCCCAAAATGGGGCCGGGGGGGGACAGAAGGGAGGGCGGGAAAGGGGACGACATCCCCCCACCTCCTAATCATCCTGGGGGGAGCCCCGAAACCTCCCTTTTTCCTCCCCAGGGTGCCCGGAAACCGCTTTTTCCCCTCCCCAGGGAGTCTTGAAACCTTTTTCCCCTCCCCAGGGCTCCCCGAAACCGCTTTTTCCCCTCCCCAGGGTGCCCCGAAACCGCTTTTTCCTCTCCCCAGCGTGCCCCGAAACCGCTTTTTCCCCTCCCCAGGGTGCCCCGAAACCGCTTTTTCCTCTCCCCAGGGCTCCCCGAAACCGCTTTTTCCCCTCCCCAGGGTGCCCCGAAACTGCTTTTTCCCCTCCCCAGGGAGCCCCGAAACCGCTTTTTTCCTCCCTAGGGCTCCCCGAAACCCACTTTTTCCCCTCCCCAGGGAGCCCCGAAACCGCTTCTTCCCCTCCCCAGGGTGCCCTGAAACTGCTTTTTCCCCTCCCCAGGGCTCCCCGAAACCGCCGCCGCTCGTGATTCCCCCCCCCAGCACTGACCGGGCCGCAGGGGCTGGGGGGGGCGGCGCCCTGGGACCTCTCCGGGGGGGGGCTCCCAGTCCTCGGGGCCCCGTCGGCAGCACCCGCAGCACCCGCAGCACCCGCCCAGGCGACGCCAGAAGCCCCGGCGGGGTCGGGGGGCGGGGGGTGCCCCCCGCGGGCGGAAGCTGGCGGCAGCCCAACGGCCCGGGTCCAGGCGGGGGTCGGCGTCCGGCATCACCTGCGGGGCACCAGTCAGACCAGTTCGGACCAGTACGGAGAGCCGGAAGGGCGGGAAGAACAGTTATGGGCCACCGCGGACCAGTAAGACCCTCCGGAACGGCCCGTTAACGCCTCCAAACCCTTCCCAGTACGACCAGTAAGACCAGTGTGATCCAGTACAGTTCATTAAAGACCAGTATGGTCCAGTAGAAGACCAGTACGGACCCGTAAAGACCATTACAGACCCGGAGGAACCACCACGAACCGGTGGGACCTCCCAGAACGGCCCATCGAAGCCTCCAGACCCTTCCCAGTATCACCAGTAAGGCCGCTACGGACCGGTATAGTCCCTTGAGGACCAGTATAGTCCCTTGAGGACCAGTATAGCTCCTCGAGGACCAGTATAGCTCCTCGAGGACCAGTACAGACCAGTGAAGACCCTCATGGGCCGTTTAAAAGACGGCCGAAACCAGTACAGACCACCGCGGGCCAGTAAGACCTTCCAGAACGGCGCCATTAAACCCGTCCCAGTCTGACCAGTAAGACCGGGATGGACCAGTACGAGGCCGTACAAAGCGATACGGACCAGTAGGAACCATAATGGTTCACCATGCACCAGTAAGAATGACTGACCGAAGGCATCGATCCCTTCCCAGTACGGCCCGGGTCTCCCAGTGCCTCCCAGTATGGCCCAGTAACCCCTCCAGGGCTCCCAGTAACGCCTCCCGGGCTCCCAGTATGGCCCAGTAACCCCCCCCAATCCTTCCCATTCCAGCCCCCCCAGGCTCCCAGTACCCTCCTAGCTGCCCCCCCCCCCCCCAGTACAGCCCAGTAACCCCCTCCCAGTACGGACCAGTTCCCTCCCAGTGCTTCCCAGTGCCCCGCCCGTGCCTGGCGCCAGCGGCCCCCCCCCCCCCCCCACCACCACCCCCGCCGCGGCAGGGACCCGGGACTACTCCCAGTCCGACCAGTTCCCCCAGTTTACCCAGTTCCCCCCCGCGCCGTCCCATGCTCCCGCTGCTCCCGGTAGCCCCTCCGAGCGCTCCCAGTAACCCCCCAGTGCTCCCAGTAAGCCCAGTGACCCCCTCCCAGTACTCTCGGTAACCACAGCGTTCCCACTTAGCCCCTCCCAGCGTTTCCAGTAACCCCAGTTACACCCTCCCAGCACGCCCAGTAACCCCAGCGCTTCCAGTTACCCACCCTCCAGTGCTTCCAGCAGCCCCAGTAACCCCCTCCCAGTGCTCCCAGTCTGCCCAGTGCCTCCGTTTGCCCAGTTTGCCCCCCCACATAATCACCTCAGTGCTCCCAGTAGCCCCCTCCCAGTGCTCCCAGTAAGCCCTTCAGAGTCTTCTAAGTAACCCCTCCCCAGTGCTCCCAGTAACCCTACTAACCCCCTCCCAGTGCTCCCAGTTTGACCAGTAACCCCCTCCCGGTCCACCCATTCCTCCCAGTACCCCCCCATCCCCGTGCTCCCGGTAACCCCTGGTCCTCCCAGCAACCCCCTACGGGTCCTCCCAGTAACCCCACTAACCCCTCCCAGTTTGCCCAGTAACCCCCTCCCAGTACTCCCAGTAAAACTAGTTCCCCTCTCCCCAGCCTCCCCCTCCTTCCCAGTCTGCCCAGTTACCCCTCCCTCCCACCCATCCCAGCGCCCCCGACCCCCTCTCCCAGTCACCCCAGTACCTCCCAGTAGCTCCCAGCACTCCCAGTGCCCCGCACTCACTGGCGCTGGGAAAGATCAAGGCAAAGGGGCGTGGCCTTGGGAGGAAGGGGCGGGGCCACGGCAGGACACGCCCCCTTATTGCCCCACAACTTTGGGGGGGCCCAGGCGTCCCGGCACGCCCTCGGCCCCTCTCGGGATCACTATTTGGCGGGGGGGGCTCTATGGGGCTGGCAATGGCTCACTATTTGGCAGGGGGGCTCTATGGGGCTGGCAATGGCTCACTATTTGGCAGGGGGGCGTATAATGTAGCGCAATGGCTCACTATCTGGCAGGGGAGCTCTATGGGGCTGGCAATGGCTCACTATTTGGCAGGGGGCCCCTATGGGGCTGGCAATGGCTCACTATTTGGCAGGGGGGCTCTATGGGGCTGGCAATGGCTCACTATTTGGCAGGGGCCCCTATGGGGCTGGCAATGGCTCACTATTTGGCAGGGGGGCTCTATGGGGCTGGCAATGGCTCACTATTTGGCAGGGGGCTCTATGGGGCTGGCAATGGCTCACTATTTGGCAGGGGGCTCTATGGGGCTGGGCAATGGCTCACTATTTGGCAGGGGGGTGGGGGCTCTCTATTTAGCAAAGGCTGCAGGGCAGGGCAGGGCCTGGCTCACTATTTGGCAGGGCCCGGGCTGACGCAAGCTGCCCTGGGGGAGGGGAGAAGCAGACGAACGGGTCCTGCCGCCGCCCTAAAACTTAAAATAAAAAATAATAAAAAAAAAAGTTAAACAATTAAAAAAAAAAAACAAACCCCAACCCAAAATAATAAAAGGAAGCGCCCGGACGCCGCTGTCCCCGCCCTGGGGATGGCGCAAGCGGGGCGGCCGTTTAGAGCGTGGCCTCGATGAAGCAACCGGAGGGAGGGTGGAGGAGCAGGAACTGGGAGGAACTGGGAGGAACTGGGAGGAACTGGGAGTCGTGGGCCCCACCTCTGCGGCAATCGCTTTATTACAGAGAGGCCCCTTTTAAGAGGCGGGGCCAAGCCCCAGGGCGTATCCATAGCAACGGGGGTGGTGGTGGTGGTGGGGGGGGGCGGTGATAGGCTGGGGCGCTGCGGCCAATCAGGCGAAGGTGACGTCGACGCGGGGGAGGAGCTGGGCCAGGTGGGCGGCGGCCTCGGGCGAGGAGGACAGCGGGGTCTCGGCCAATCGCAGACGAGCCAGCCGGGGGCACGCGGCCAATGGGGACAGCGCGGAGGCGTGGCTTATGGCTGGGAGGGGCGGGGTCAAGGAGGGCCACGCCCACGCTGGGAGGGGACAACCCACAAGCCCCTCCCACCCCACCTAAGCTCCGCCCCCTGCACTAAGCCCCTCCCGAAGCCCCGCCCCCAAAAGCCCCCTCCCTGAAGCCCCGCCCCCTCCCTGAAGCCCCGCCCCCTCCCCGAGGCCCCTCCCCCTCCTCCCCGAAGCCCCGCCCCCTCCCCGAAGCCCCGCCCCCTCCCTGAAGCCCCGCCCCCTCCCCGAGGCCCCTCCCCCTCCTCCCCGAAGCCCCGCCCCCTCCCCGAAGCCCCGCCCCCACCCCCAGCCCCTCCCCCACCCCCGGATACGGTTCCCGCTCAGCCGCAGCTCCTCCAGGCGGGGGAGGGGCGGGAAACCCCGCAACGTCGTGACCTCGTTGCGCGACGCGTCCAGCACCTGCGCGGGGAGAGGTGGGGGTGGGGGGTGGGGGGGTGTGTGACCCACCCCGGGACACCCCACCCCCCCCAAACCCACCTTGAGGCGCCGCAGCCCCCCCAGGGCCGGGGGGAGCCCCCCGAGACGGTTCCCGGCCAGGTCCAAGTGCGTCGCCAGCGTCGCGCGCTCCAGCAGCGGCAGCGACGTCAGCGCCTGGGGGCGGGGCCGGGCTGAGGAAGGGGCGGGGCCCTTGAAGCCCCTCCCCCCCCCCCAAAAAAAAAACCCCTCCCCCTTTACCTTCCCGGCCAGGCGGAGCCTCACGGCGCCCCCGGGTTCCGGCCCCATCCTCAGCACGGCCACGGCCGCCTCCGCCCTGGAAGCCACGTCGGCCACGAAACCGCCCCGCAGCGGGTCCGCCTCCTGCCCGGGGGAGGGGATATTTTGGGGTGGGGGGGTGGGGGGGTTTTGCGCCAGGCCCCGCCCCCCCCCCCCCCACCCTATAGAGCACGGCCCTGCCCCCACCTGCAGGTCCCGCAGGCAGCGGCGGATCTCGTCCCGGTGCGCCAGGGGGTCCAGCGCCGAGAGCAGCAGCACCAGCGTCAGCAGGCAGCCTGCGCCGGGGAGGGGGAGGGGTGTGGGGGGGGTGTGGGGGCACCCCACGGGGGTGGGGGAGGGGTTTTTTTTTTGGGGGGGGGGGGGGGGGGGGGGAGGGGGGTGCTCACCGCGGCTGCGCGGTTCCAGCTCCAGCAGCTGCCGACACGTCCCCGCCTGCGCCTGCAGCACCCCCGCCTCGGCCACCGCCATCTCCGGCCTGGGGGGAGGGGCTGGGCCTTGGGGGAGGGGCTGGGCCTGGGGGGGAGGGGCTGGGCCTGGGGGGGAGGGGCTGGGCCTGGGGGGGGAGGGGCTGGGCCTTGGGGGGGGAGGGGCTGGGCCTTGGGGGGGGAGGGGCTGGGCCTGGGGGGAGGGGCTGAGACTCGGGGGGGGAGGGGCTGAGACTCGGGGGGGGAGGGGCTGAGACTCGGGGGGGGAGGGGCTGAGACTCGGGGGGAGGGGCTGAGACTCGGGGGGGAGGGGCTGAGACTCGGGGGGGAGGGGCTGGGCCTGGGGGAGGGGCTGAGACTCGGGGGGGAGGGGCTGAGACTCGGGGGGGAGGGGCTGAGACTCGGGGGGGAGGGGCTGGGCCCCAGTTATGAGGCTCAAGGGGCGGGGCTTAGGGAGAGGGGCGGGGCTTATAAAGGGGGTGGGGCTTATAAAGGGGCGGGGCTTAGAAAGGGGATGAGCTCTAGGGAGGGGGCGGGGCTTAGGGAGGGGGCGGGGCTTAGGGCAGGGCTTAGAAAGGGGTGGGGCTTAGTGGGGGTGGGGTTCTGAGGGGGTGGGGCTTGGGAGGGGCGGGGCTTAGAAAGGGGCGGGGCTCTGGGGAGAGGGGCGGGGCTTAGGGAGGGGGGCGGGGCTTACCAGAAGAGCTCCTGAGCGACGATTGGCTCCTGCCACCACGCCTCGTCCTCATCTGGGGGGGGGGGGCGTGGTTAAGGAAGGGGGGGGCACAAAGGGGGCGGGGCTGGGGGGGACAAAGGGGGGCGGGGCTGGGGGCACAAAGGGGGGCGGGGCTCCCTACCTGGGAGCAGCGTCACCTCGCGGGGGGAGGGGTCGGGCTCCCAGGTGACCCGGAAGTGGAGGCGCGGCCGGGAAGTGGGCGGAGCCAGCGCGGGGGGCAGGTCGCAGAGCTGCCAATCCCGTTAAGGAACCCGGGGGAGAGGGGGGGATGCCCCGCCCCCACCCCCGAAGCCCCGCCCCCCCAGGCTCCACCCCCTCCCCCAGGCCCCACCCCCTCCCTGAGGCCCCACCCCCTCCCCCGAGGCCCCACCCCCTCCCCCAGGCCCCACCCCCTCCCCCGAGGCTCCACCCCCTCCCCCAGGCCCCCTCCCCCTGAGGCTCCACCCCCTCCCCCGAGGCCCCGCCCCCCCTGCTTTCCGATTGGATACCCAGGTGTGGCTGGGGCGGGGCCGCCCCTCCCCCGAGCGCCACGCCCCATCCAGGGCGGAGCCGTCGGCCGTCGCCATCAGCGCCGAGCCCTGCGCCCCCACCTGCGGGAACCGGGGGGGTTTGGGGGGGAACCGGGGGTCTGGGGGGGGAAATTGGGGGTCTGGGGGGGGCACCCAGGGGGTTTGGGGGGGACCTGGGGTCTGGGGGGGTCTGGGGGGGGAAATTGGGGGTCTGGGGGGGCACCCAGGGGGTTTGGGGGGGGACCTGGGGGTTTGGGGGGGATCTGGGGGGGGGAAATTGGGGGTCTGGGGGGGGACCTGGGGTCTGGGGGGGACCTGGGGGGGGAAATTGGGGGTCTGGGGGGGCACCCAGGGGGTTTGGGGGGGTCTGGGGGGGGAAATTGGGGGTCTGGGGGGGGCACCCAGGGGGTTTGGGGGGGTCTGGGGGGGGAAATTGGGGGTCTGGGGGGGGCACCCAGGGGGTTTGGGGGGGGACCCGAGGGGGGATCCAGGGGTTTGGGGGGGACCAGGGGGTCTGGGGGGGATCTGGGGGGGGGGGGAAATTGAGGGGCTGGGGGGGCACCCAGAGGGTTTGGGGGGGACCTGGGGTCTGGGGGGGGACCCAGGGGGTCTGGGGGGCACCCAGAGAGTTTGGGGGGATCTGGGGGGGGGATCTGGGGGGCACCCAGAGGGTTTGGGGGGGACCCGGGGGGGATTTGAGGGTCTGGGGGGCACCCAGAGGGTTTGGGGGGGTGCTGGGGGGGGATCTGGGGGGGATTTGAGGGTCTGGAGAGTGCCGGGGGGTCTGGGGGGGCACCCAGGGGGCTTGGGGGGGGACCGGGGGGTCTGGGGGGGATCCAGGGGGGGATTTGAGGGTCTAGGGGGGGAACTGGGGTCTGGGGGGGCACCCAGGGGGTTTGGGGGGTGCTGGGGGGGGGGATCTGGGGGTTTGGGGGGCACCCGGGGGGGGACTCAGGGTCTGGGGGGGGCGCAGGGGGTCTGGGGGGGGCACAGGGGGTTTGGGGGGGCCGCAGGGGGTTTGGGGGGCCGCAGGGGGTTTGGGGGGGCCGCAGGCTCACCACGACGGGACGGGAGAAGGTCACGGCCAGCGTCGCGTCCTCCCGGCTGACGTAGAGACAGAGAATCCGGGGGGGGGGCGACGCTGCGGGGGGAAGGAAGCCCCGGGGGGTGCAGTCAGAGATCGGGGGGGACGGGGGACACGACCCTCGGGCATTTTTGGGGGCCACCCCCCCCCCCCCCCGTCCATCCGTACCGCGGGAGAGGATGCAGCGCAGGTAAACCCAGGCGCTCTGGTCGGCGGGGTCGGTGAAGACGGCGTTGTGCACCAGTTCCAGCTCTGCGGGGACACGGGGGGGGGGGTCAGCGAGGGGACCCCGACACCGTTTTGGGGGGGGGACGACACACGGGGACGCTCACCCGCGCGCAGGCGGTGGGGGGGCAGCCCCCCCCGGGAGGTTCCCAGCGCCAGGAGCCGACCCCGGTGGTGCCAGGCGGAGAAGTTGGAGAAGTCGCGGCTGAGCAGGGCCCCCGCGAAGGCCAATTCCGCCTCGGGGTCTTCCTCGGCCGCCAGCGCCCGCCGGTGCTCCCAGGCGTGGACTGGGGGGGAACCAGTAAGGACCAGTGGGCGCCAGTAAGGAGCGCTGGGGGACGGTGCCCCACTGCGAAGCCCTCGGGCCTCGTTATGGGAGCTCCCAGTATAAACCAGTAACCTCTTTCATAGTAAAACTCGCTCCCAGTACGGGCTAAGGCTCCTAAGCCTTTCTACCGCCACCTCCCAGTATAAACCAGTAACCCCCTTCGCGGTAAAACTCGCTCCCAGTATGGGCTAAGGCTCCTAAGCCTTTCTACCGCCACCTCCCAGTATAAACCAGTAAGCCCTGGCACAGCAAAACTCGCTCCCAGTATGGACTAAGGCTCGTAAGCCTTCCTACCGCCACCTCCCAGTATAAACCAGTAAGCCCTGGCACAGCAAAACTCGCTCCCAGTATGGGCTAAGGTTCCTAAGCCTTTCTACCGCCACCTCCCAGTATAAACCAGTAAGCCCTGGCACAGCAAAACTCGCTCCCAGTATGGGCTAAGGTTCCTAAGCCTTTCTACTGCCACCTCCCAGTATAAACCAGTAAGCCCTGGCACAGCAAAACTCGCTCCCAGTATGGACTAAGGCTCGTAAGCCTTCCTACCGCCACCTCCCAGCATAAACCAGTAAGCCCTGGCACAGCAAAACTCGCTCCCAGTATGGACTAAGGCTCCTAAACCTTTCTATCGCCACCTCCCAGTATAAACCAGTAAGCCCTGGCACAGCAAAACTCGCTCCCAGTATGGGCTAAGGTTCCTAAGCCTTTCTACCGCCACCTCCCAGTATAAACCAGTAAGCCCTGGCACAGCAAAACTCGCTCCCAGTATGGGCTAAGGTTCCTAAGCCTTTCTACCGCCACCTCCCAGTATAAACCAGTAAGCCCTGGCACAGCAAAACTCGCTCCCAGTATGGGCTAAGGTTCCTAAGCCTTTCTACTGCCACCTCCCAGTATAAACCAGTAAGCCCTGGCACAGCAAAACTCGCTCCCAGTATGGACTAAGGCTCCTAAGCCTTCCTACCGCCACCTCCCAGTATAAACCAGTAACCCCCTTCGCGGTAAAACTCGCTCCCAGTACGGGCTAAGGCTCCTAAACCTTCCTACCGCCACCTCCCAGTATAAACCAGTAACCCCCTTCGCGGTAAAACTTGCTCCCAGTACGGGCTAAGGCTCCTAAGCCTTTCTACCGCCACCTCCCAGTATAAACCAGTAAGCCCTAGCACAGCAAAACTCGCTCCCAGTATGGACTAAGGCTCGTAAGCCTTCCTACCGCCACCTCCCAGCATAAACCAGTAAGCCCTGGCACAGCAAAACTCGCTCCCAGTATGGGCTAAGGTTCCTAAGCCTTCCTACCGCCACCTCCCAGTATAAACCAGTAAGCCCTAGCACAGCAAAACTCGCTCCCAGTATGGACTAAGGCTCCTAAGCCTTCCTACCGCCACCTCCCAGTATAAACCAGTAAGCCCTGGCACAGCAAAACTCGCTCCCAGTATGAGCTAAGGCTCCTAAACCTTTCTACCGCCACCTCCCAGTATAAACCAGTAACCTCCTTCATGGTAAAACCCACTCCTAGTACAGGTTAAGGCTCCTAAACCTTCCTACCACCAGCTCCCAGTATAAACCAGTAAGGCCCGTCATAGCAAAACTCGCTCCCAGTATGGCCTGAGGGTCCCAAGGTTTCCTACCGCCACCTCCCAGTATAAACCAGTATGCTTTAAAAGGCAGATCAAGGCTCTGGAGCCCCCCTGGCACCCCATAATCCCCCCCAGCCCCCCCAAACCCCCCTTCCCAGTGCCCCCCAGTCCATCCCAGTACAAACCAGTGTTTCTAAAACTCCCCTTAACCCCATCCCAGTACAAACCAGTACAAACCAGTACAAACCAGTATGCTTTAAACCACAAACCCAGGCTCTGGAGCCCCCCTGGCACCCCATAACCCCCCCCACCCCCCTTCCCAGTGCCCCCCACTCCATCCCAATACAAACCAGTATCTCTAAAACTCCCCTTAACCCCATCCCAGTACAAACCAGTACAAACCAGTACAAACCAGTACAAACCAGTACACTTCCAACCACAAATCCCAGCTCTGGAGCCCCCCCTGGCACCCCATAACCCCCCCATAACCCCCCCAACCCCCCTTCCCAGTGCCCCCCACTCCCTCCCAGTCCAAACCAGTGCGTCCAAACCCCTCCCTAACCCCATCCCAGTACAAACCAGTACAAACCAGTACAAACCAGTATGCTTTAAACCACAAACCCAGGCTCTGGAGCCCCCCTGGCACCCCATAACCCCCCCAACCCCCCTTCCCAGTGCCCCCCACTCCATCCCAATACAAACCAGTATCTCTAAAACTCCCCTTAACCCCATCCCAGTACAAACCAGTACAAACCAGTACAAACCAGTATGCTTTAAACCACAAACCCAGGCTCTGGAGCCCTCCCGGCGCCCCGTACCCCCCCCCAACCCCCCCAAACCCCCCCATAACCCCCCCCACCCCCCCACCCCCCCCCCCTCCCGGCGCCCCCCGCTCCCTCCCAGCGCCTCCCAGTGCGTCCCAGTGCGTCCCAGTTTGCTCACAGTTGCGGGGGTCGGCGGCCAGCAGGCGGTCGCAGAGGGCGCGCTCGGCGGGGGCGGGGGGGGGCGCGGGGGCGCGGCGCAGCACCCAGCCCCGGTGGTGCCAGGCCCCGTAGGATTTGGGGTTCACCCCCAGGCACCCCCCGACGAACGCCAGCTCCCCCGGCACCCTGCGCCCAGTACGCACCAGTACGGACCAGTACGGACCAGTACGGACCAGTATGGGCCGGTGCCACCGCCCAGCGCTCCCAGGGACACTCGGCCCCGCCCTGAGCGCCTCCCAGTATGGCCCAGTACGGCCCAGTGCCTGCTAACCCCCTCCCAGTGCCCCCCAACTGCCGCCCAGTATGGCCCAGTACAGCCCAGTACGGCCCAGTGCCCCTCCCAGTGCTCCCCAGTCCCCTCCCAGTGCCCTCCCAGAGCCCCCCAGTCCACTCCCAATCCCTCCCAGTCCTGTCCCAGTTCCCCCCAGTCCCCCCCCAGTCCCTCCCAGTGCCTCCCCAGTCCCTCCCAGTTACCCCCCACCCCCCCCACTCCCCCCCCAGTCCCTCCCAGTGCACACCAGTCCCTCCCAGTCCCCCCCAGTCCCCCCCAGTAACCCCCCATCCCCTCCCAGTGCCCCCCAGTTACCCCCCAGTTACCCCCCAGTCCCCCCCATCCCCTCCCAGTCCCCCCCTGTCCCTCCCAGTGCCCCCCCTGTCCCCCCCCAGTGCCCCCCATCCCCCCCCAGTCCCTCCCAGTAACCCCCCATCCCCTCCCAGTGCCCTCCCAGTCCCCCCCAGTCCCTCCCAGTGCCCCCCCAGTCCCCTCCTAGTCCCCCCCAGTCCCTCCCAGTGCACACCAGTCCCCCCCAGTCCCCTCCAGCCCCTCCCAGTGCCCCCCCAGTGCCTCCCAGTGCCCTCCCAGTCCTGTCCCACTCCCCCCCAGTCCCCCCACTCCCCCCCCAGTCCCTCCCAGTCCCTCCCAGTAACCCCCCATCCCCTCCCAGTAACCCCCCAGTTACCTCCTGGTTACCTCCCATCCCCTCCCAGTTACCCCATCCCCTCCCAGTTACCCCCCACCCAGTAACCACCCAGTCCCTCCCATCCCCTCCCAGTCCCCCCAGTCCCTCCCAGTTACCCCCCAGTGCCCTCCCAGTTACCCCCCAGTCCCTCCCAGTTACCCCCCAGTCCCCCCCAGTCCCTCCCAGTGCCCCCCCAGTGCCCTCCCAGTCCCTCCCATCCCCTCCCAGTCCCCCCCAGTCCCCCCAGTGCCCCCCCAGTTACCCCCCAGTCCCTCCCATCCCCCCCCAGTCCCTCCCAGTGCCCCCCCAGTCCCCCCCAGTGCCCCCCCAGTGCCCCCCAGTCCCCCCCAGTGCCCCCCCAGTCCCTCCCAGTTACCCCCCAGTCCCTCCCAGTTACCCCCCATCCCCCCCCAGTCCCCCCCAGCTACCCCCCAGTTACCCCCCAGTCCCTCCCAGTGCTCCCCAGTCCCTCCCAGTTACCCCCCAGTTACCCCCCAGTTACCCCCCAGTCCCTCCCAGTTACCCCCCAGTCCCTCCCAGTCCCCCCCAGTCCCTCCCAGTTACCCCTCAGTCCCCCCCAGTGCCCCCCCAGTCCCCCCCAGTCCCCCCCAGTCCCTCCCAGTTACCCCCCAGTCCCTCCCAGTTACCCCTCAGTCCCCCCCAGTGCCCCCCATCCCCTCCCAGTTACCCCCCAGTGCCCCCCCAGTAACCCCCCAGTGCCCCCCAGTGCCCCCCAGTGCCCCCCAGTGCCCCCCAGTGCCCACCAGTGCCCCCCAGTTACCCCCCAGTCCCTCCCAGTTACCCCCCATCCCCTCACATCCCCTCCCAGTGCCCCCCAGTGCCCCCCAGTGCCCCCCAGTGCCCACCAGTGGGGGTGCTGGGCGGGCAGGGCGCAGCGGCGCAGGTTCCAGCAGGTTCCCACGTCGGGGTTGGCCGCCAGCACCTCCCCCGTCAGCGCCAGCGCCTCCGCGTCCAGCTCGCCCCGCGCCCGCTGCGGGGTCACGGGGGGGTCACGGGGGGTCACGGGGGGGTCACCGGGGGGGGGTCACCGGGGGGGGTCACCGGGGGGTCAGGGGTCACCTTCTCCAGCAGGGCGGCCATGTTGGCGCGGTAGAGGCGCAGCTTCTCCTCGCGCTGGCGGCGGCGGGCGGCGTCCGGGGGGCGGAGCTTCAGGCGGCCGTGCTGGTGGGGAGGGGGTTACTGGGAGGGACTGGGAGGGACTGGGAGGGGATGGGGGTTACTGGGGGGCACTGGGGGGGAATGGGAGGGGATGGGGGGTTACTGGGAGGGACTGGGAGGGGATGGGAGGGGATGGGGGGTTACTGGGAGGGACTGGGAGGGAATGGGAGGGGATGGGGGGTTACTGGGAGGGACTGGGAGGGACTGGGAGGGACTGGGAGGGGATGGGGGGTTACTGGGAGGGGATGGGGGGTTACTGGGAGGGACTGGGAGGGAATGGGAGAGGATGGGAGGGGATGGGAGGGACTGGGAGGGGATGGGAGGGGATGGGGGGTTACTGGGAGGGGATGGGGGGTTACTGGGAGGGACTGGGAGGGACTGGGAGGGGATGGGGGGTTACTGGGGGGTTACTGGGAGGGACTGGGAGGGGATGGGGGTTACTGGGAGGGGATGGGGGGTTACTGGGGGGTTACTGGGAGGGACTGGGGGGCACTGGGAGGGGACTGGGGGGTTACTGGGAGGGGACTGGGAGGGGACTGGGAGGCACTGGGAGGGGACTGGGGGGTTACTGGGAGGGACTGGGGGGTAACTGGGAGGGGATGGGAGGGGATGGGGGGTTACTGGGAGGGACTGGGAAGGACTGGGAGGGGATGGGGGGTTACTGGGAGGGGATGGGAGGGACTGGGAGAAGATGGGAGGGGATGGGGGGTTACTGGGAGGGACTGGGGGGTTACTGGGAGGGGATGGGGGGTTACTGGGAGGGACTGGGAGGGGATGGGAGGGGATGGGGGGTTACTGGGAGGGGATGGGGGGTTACTGGGAGGGACTGGGAGGGGATGGGAGGGGATGGGGGGTTACTGGGAGGGGATGGGGGTTACTGGGAGGCACTGGAGGATTACTGGGGGTTACTGGGGGGGACTGGGAGGGACTGGGATGCACTGGCAGGTAACTGGGATGCACTGGTGGGTAACTGGTGGGTAACTGGTGGGTAACTGGGAGGTACTGGGGGTCACTGGGAGGGGAGTGGGAGGGACTGGGGGGGAGTGGGGGGGACGGGGGGGTTACTGGGAGGGACTGGGGGGGCTGGGAGAGACTGGGAGAGGACTGGGGGGCACTCGGGGGTTACTGGGGGGGACTGGGGTGGACTGGGATGCACTGGCAGGTAACTGGGATGCACTGGCGGGTAACTGGTGGGTAACTGGGAGGTACGGGTAGGTAACTGGGGGTAACTGGGAGGCACTGGGGGTCACTGGGAGGCAACTGGGAGGCACTGCCGGGTAACTGGGAGGGGATGGGAGGGACTGGGAGGCACTGGTGGGTAACTGGGAGGCACTGGGAGGTAACTGGGAGGCACTGGTGGGTAACTGGGAGGCACTGGGGGGTAACTGGGAGGCACTGGGGGGTAACTGGGAGGCACTGGGAGGCACTGGGAGGTAACTGGGGGGTAACTGGGAGGCACTGCGGGGTAACTGGGGGGTAACTGGGAGGCACTGGTGGGTAACTGGGAGGCACTGGGGGGTAACTGGGGGGTAACTGGGGGGTAACTGGGGGGTAACTGGGAGGCACTGGGGGGTAACTGGGGGGTAACTGGGGGTAACTGGGAGGCACTGGTGGGTAACTGGGAGGCACTGGGGGGTAACTGGGGGGTAACTGGGGGGTAACTGGGGGGTAACTGGGAGGCACTGGGGGGTAACTGGGGGTAACTGGGAGGCACCGGGGTCAGGCCGTGCCGCAGTGCATCACGGGACAGCGCGGGTCCATCCCGGGGGGGGGGGGTTGGTGGCCGCCGCGGGGCATTGTGGGATTGGGGGGGTGGTGTCTCCCTCACCATGGCGACGGCTCGGGGCGGGGCTGCCGGTACCTGCGGGAGAGAAGCGACGGTCAGGGAGCGGGGGGTAGGGACCCTCCCGGGAGGTGGTTGGGGGGGGGGGGGGGGGATCCCGGGGGTTCCCAGCCCGCTCCCCCCCCCCCCTCCCCGACCAGGCCCCGCCGGGACAAACCGGAGCCGGCGGCTGCAGGAGGATCCGGTCACGGCGCAATGGCTGCTGGGATAGAGGCGGGGCTTGGCGGGCGGAAGAGGAGGGGCAAAGGTTGCCGCGAGGGGCATGCCGGGATATAAAGAGGCAAACGCTCCGGCGCCATTTTTCCTCCTACGGTGGCCGGTGAGGGACTCGGTCCTTAAGCGGCGTTCCCGCCCTCTCTGCAGCGCGGTGCATTGTGGGTGGTGACACCCGGCCGTTCGTTTTCTCCGCCATGGGAGTGCGCAGAGGGGAACGGGGCCGGGGGGGGCCGGGGCTGGAGCCCGATACCGCCGGGTACTTCCGACGGGCTCTGGAGACGCTGCAGGAAGGGTTGAGCCCGGAGGAGCTCGGTGAGAGGCGGGGGGGGGGAAACGGAGGGGGGGGGTGGGGTTTGGGGTTCCCTGAGGCCTTGGGGGGGGGATTTGGGGGGTTCCTGAGGGGGTTTGGGGTCTGCGAGGGGATTTGGGGGGTTCCTGAGGGGGATTTGGGGTCTGTGAGGGGATTTGGGGGGTCCCTGGGGGGGCTGGGGTCTCTGAGGGGGTTTTGGGGCCTGTGAGGGGATTTGGGGGGTTCCTGAGAGGGATTTGGGGTCTGTGAGGGGATTTGGGGGGTTCCTGAGGGGGATTTGGGGTCTGTGAGGGGATTTGGGGGGTCCCTGGGGGGGGTGGGGTCTCTGAGGGGGTTTTGGGGCCTGTGAGGGGATTTGGGGGGTTCCTGAGAGGGATTTGGGGTCTGTGAGGGGATTTGGGGGGTTCCTGAGGGGGATTTGGGGTCTGTGAGGGGATTCGGGGGGTCCCTGGGGGGGGTGGGGTCTCTGAGGGGGTTTTGGGGTCTGTGAGGGGATTTGGGGGTTCCCTGAGGCCTTGGGGGGGTCTGTGAGGGGATTTCGGGGGTCCCTGAACGGGGTGTGGGGTCCCTGAGGGGGTTCTGGGGTCTGTGAGGGGATTTGGGGGTTCCCTGAGGCCTTGGGGAGGGGTCTGTGAGGGGATTTGGGGTCTGTGAGGGGATTTGGGGTCTGTGAGGGGATTTGGGGGGTTCCTGAGGGGGTTCTGGGGTCTGTGAGGGGATTTGGGGGGTTCCTGAGGGGGGTGTGGGGTCCCTGAGGTGATTTGGGGGGGTCCCTGGCGGGGGGGGGGTGTGGTCTGTGAGGGGATGCGGGGGGTCCCTGAGGGGGATTTGGGGTCTGTGAGGTGATTTTGGGGGTCCCTGAGGAGGGTTTGGGGTCCCTGAGGGGCATTTGGGGTCTGTGGGCAGATTCGGGGGCTCCCTGAGGGGTTTTTTGGGGTCCCTGAGGGGTTTTTTGGGGTCTGTGGGCAGATTCGGGGGCTCCCTGAGGGGTTTTTTGGGCTCCCTGAGGGGTTTTTTGGGGTCTGTGGGCAGATTCGGGGGCTCCCTGAGGGGTTTTTTGGGCTCCCTGAGGGGTTTTTTGGGGTCTGTGGGCAGGTTTGGCAGAACCCCGAGGGGTTCTGGGGGTGCCCGGGCTCGCGGCGTCGTTCTCTGGGGGGCGGGCGGGCGCGTTCCGTTCGGCGTTTTCGTGCCGCGCTCCTCCTCCCGGGGAGGTTCCCGATCCTCGCGGCTAATGAATCCCGGCTAACGAATTAATCCCGGCTAACGAACTACGTTTCCCCCCTCCCCTCCCGCAGCCCTTTTCGCCCCCAACGTCCTGGCGGAGGCGGTGACGGCGGGGCCGGGGCCGGCAGCTTTGGACCCGGGGGGGTCGCGGGTGCTGCGGGCGTTGTTGCCCCGAGCTCCCTTGGAGGTTTTGGGTCGGGTGTTGCCCCCTTTGGTGGTGGGGGGTTTGAGGGGGCCGGCGGGTCACCCTACGGGTGCTCGGGTGCTGGAAGTCGCCCTGGCTCGGGTGTTGCCCGCCCTGGGGGAGGCGACCGCGGGGCGGGAGGAGGAGGAAGAAGAAGAAGAAGCAGCCGTGGGGCGGCTGGAAGAAGCCGTGGGGCGGCTGACGGCGGAGGTGACGGGTGACGCGGTGGCTTTCGCCCGGCACCCCGCCGGCAGCTTCGTGGTACGGGCGTTGCTGCGGGTGCTGGGGGGCACCCCGGGGGCAGGTGAGGCGTTTTGGGGGGGGGGGGGGGGGTGTCTGGGGGGTGATTCGGGGGGTTCAAGGGGTGGTGGGGGGGTTCGAGGGGTGGCCAGGGGGGCAGAGGAGCGGTGGAGGAGGCTGGCGGGGGGGATGTCCGCGGAGGATAATTAACGATGGGGTAATTAATTAATTGTTGTTGTTCCATCCCCCCCCAGGAACCCCCCAGCTGCCCCCCGGAGAGGCGGAGCCGAAAGCCAAGGGGCCGGCGCTTCCCCCCTCCTTCCCGCCCCTCCTGGGGCAACTGGCGGAGGCCTTTGAGGAGCATCTGAGCTGTAAGTGCCCCCCTGCCCCGGCGGGGGGGAAATGCCCCTTTTTTGCCCCAAATTGTCCCCCCCCAACCCCCCTAATTGCTCCCCCCCCCCCCCCCCCCAGCCCTGCTGTCCCCGGCCGGCGCCAGCCTCTGCCTGCAGGTGGCGCTAGAGGTGCTGCACCGCAGCCAATCGCCTGCCTGCTCCCGCCTCTGCGACGCGCTCATTGGCCAGCTGGCCCCGCCCGGCCCCGCCTCTGCCGAGAGGTGAGTTCCCATTGGGCCCCGCGGGGGTGGCTCTGAGGGCGCGTCCCTGTTGGGTGAGAGGTATTTGGGGCTGGTTTCTGATTGGCTGGGGGGGGGGGTGGGCGTGGTTCAGAGGGGCTCTTTGCTGATTGGCTGCCTGGCCATCGCTCTCCTGCATTGTTCCCCGGGGCCTCCTCTTGATTGGCTGGGGAGTTGCAGTACCTTTTCCTGATTGGCTAGTTGCTCTTGAGGGTGCTTTCCATTGGTTGGGGGGGGGAAGGGGGGGGTGTGTCTCCTTGAGCTGTTTCCTGATTGGCTGGGAGATCTCAGGCACTGATTGGTGATTGGCCAGGGGAGTTCCGAGCTGTTTCCTATTGGCAGTTGTTTTTCTAAGGGCAGCTGCTGGTTGGCTACCCAGCCCCCAGGCTCCCCCTCATTGGCCAACAGCTTCTTGAGCCTCCCTCCTCATTGGCCAGACATCCCAAACCCCTTTGTGCCGATTGGCTGGCCAGCCACCCCTCCTTTCCTCATTGGTTACCGCTCTACCGCTGCCGGCTGCCGATTGGTTTGGGGGGGGGACGACAACACACACAACCCATTCCTGACTCTCGATTGGCGGGACGGCCCCCCGCCGCCCTTTTCTGATTGGCCGCCTCCCCGCAGCGCCCTGGTGCGTGGGCTGCAGGACCCCGAGCGCAGTCGGTTGCTGGAGGCGGCCATGACGGTGGCCGGACCCCAGCGCCTGCGCGACCTCTTCCGCCGGGAGCTGAAGGGCCGCCTGCGGGGCGTGGCCGCCCACCGGCTGGCCAATCACGGGCTGCAGCGCCTGCTGGACCACGCCCCCGCTGACGTGGTAGGCGGGGCTTACGGGGAGGGGGACGGACGGACGCGATCCTATTGGCTGGGAGCTGCGTGACGGGGCTGACGCCGTTCCCCCCCCCCCCTTCCCGCGCAGGTGGGGGAGGTGCTGTCGGAGCTGGGCCCGGCCCTGGCCGAACCTTTGGCCCGGGGCCACCCCGGGGTGCTCACGGCCCTGCTGGGCGCCTGCCGGCCTCACCCGCACCTCCAGCAGGAGGCGCTCTGCCGCCTTCTACAGGTAGGCCCCGCCCCCCTTCCAGGCCCCGCCCCCTTCCCCCCGCAGGCCCCGCCCCCCTTCCAGGCCCCGCCCCCCTCCTGTCTCTCGTCCAATAGGCTTTCGGTTGCTGGGAGCCGCGGGAGCGACGCCGGGCGTGCGTGGGGCTCCTGGCCGGGCTCCGCCCCTTTGGTGACGAGGAGGGGGCGGAGACAGAGGTGAGGGGGCGGGGCCAGGGCAGGAGGGGGCGGGGCTTCCCGCTGCCTCTCCCCCCTATCTCTGGGGGGGCTGGGGGGTGTTTTTTCGGGGACCCCCTTAACCCCCGCCCCCCTCTCCCGTCGCCCCCAGCCCTCCCTCGGCGCCGTCACCCTCCACGGCTCCCTCCTGCTCCAGCACCTGCTGCACTTCAGGGACCCGGGGCCCGTCCTGGGGGGGCTCCAGGCACTGCCCCCCCCAGCCCTGGCCGCCCTGGCCCGCAGCCCCCCCGGCAGCCGGGTTTGGGACGCCGTCCTCTCCTCCCCCGCCGTCCCCGCTCGCGCCCGCCGCCGCCTCCTGCGCAAGCTCAAGGTAAAGCGTGTGTGTGTGGGGGGGGGGGGGGCGGATCCCCGTTTTTGGGGTGGTTTTAAGGAACGCGGCGTCGGCGCCCCGCTGACGTCGCTCCTTGCTTCGTTCTCGGCCTCGCCTCGCAGGGTCACTTCCTCTCGCTGGCGTGTCACCGCAACGGCAGCCGCGTCCTCGACGCCGTCTGGGCCTCGGCCTCCGTCCCGGCACGCGCCGCCATCGCCGAGGAGCTGGGTGAGCTGCTGGGGCGCAGGGGGGGAGCCCGAAGACCCCCCCTAACGCCCCCCTAACGCCCCCCCTCCCCGTCAGCGTCCCAGCGCGAGGCCCTACAGCGCGACCCCCACGGCCGGGGGGTTGCCCGGACCCTCTCCCTCGACCTCTTCCTCCGCCGCCGCCGCCTGTGGGAGCGGTTACAGGCGGCC
This sequence comes from Grus americana, assembly GCF_028858705.1. Lineage (NCBI taxonomy): Eukaryota > Metazoa > Chordata > Aves > Gruiformes > Gruidae > Grus > Grus americana. The sequence goes on along the minus strand of NW_026561324.1, from coordinate 5,290 downwards.
CCCGACCGTCGCCGCGGTCTCCTGGGACCCCTCTTGGAGGACTGACGCCCCCCCCCCCCCCCCCCCCCCCACTCCCCGAGGGTGACGGAGAGGCGCCCACCTGGAGGACCGCGGGGGTCATAGAGAGGACAGGCGGAGAGCGACAGAGCGTCCGCTGGGCTCGGGCGCTTCCTGAGATCGGGGAGGACCGGAGAAATGGCGCCGTACCATAGAGGCGCTGGAGGACTGCTGGCTAGAAAGGCCCCCCCCCGTGCCATAGAGCTGCTGGAGGACCGAATGCCAGAGAGGACGGCTGCCTGACGTGAGCACCATAGAGTTTTCTCCGGGGAGGGGCCGCTCGCTCTGTTCCTGCTTTCCCAATGTCTGGGTTTTTTTTTTTTTTTAACGTAAAGCGACGGTTTTTTCGTATTTTCCTCTCTTATTTCTACAAAGAGGCGCAGCCTGATCCCTCACCTCCCCCCAGAACGCTTTTCCGAGCCGCGTCCGGTGCTTTTTCAGCCCTTTATGGGGGGGGGTTTAGGGGAAGGGGCAGAGTTAGAGGGCTGAGGGGTGGGGTCAGGGGTCAGGGGGTGGGGTCAGGGGTCAGGGGGTGGGGTCAGGGGTCAGGGGGCGGGGCTTAGCGGTCATAGGTGACCCCGTGGGGCGGAGGGCTGTCCAAGAGGCGCCGGAGGGCAGCGGAGAGGCTCAGGAGGCTCTGCCCCACGGCGCGCGTCATGGCCGCCAGCAGCCGCAGCAGCTCCCTGCGGGGAGCAGAACGAAGGGGGGGGGGGGGGGTGCTCAGAGGTGGCCCCCTGGGGCTGCCCCCAACCTCTGCCCCACGGGGCCTCTCTGGGGAGATACCTGACCCTGTGGGGCAGCAGAAGACGCCGTGGGGCAGGACCTTTGCCTGCCCCACCTGCGTCCCCATGGGGAGAGGGGTCAACAGGGCCAACCCCCCCGCCAACGGGGCTTCCCGTGGGGCAGGAGAAGACCCCATGGGGCAAGATGAAGACTCCATGGGGCAGGAGAAGACACTGTGGGGCAAGACCTCCTTCTGCCCCACCTGCGTCCCCATGGGGAGAGGGGTCAACAGGGCCAACCCCCCCCCCAACGGGGCTTCCCGTGGGGCAGGACCCCCCCCCAACATACCTGAGGAGCCGCTCGGGGCCCAGCCCCCCCACGTCGCAGCGGAGGCCCCTCACGGCCGCCGTCACCCGCAGCTGCCCCACCAGGTCGTGGGGACTCGCCTTGGCCAGGGCCACCGTCACCCGGGCCACCTCGTCCCGGGGGTGGGACCCCTGCGCCCGGGGGGCTTCGGGCTCCCACTGCTCCCTGAACAGCCTGGCCTGGGGGGGGTGGGGGGAGTTAGGGGGTGAGGGGGCTTTTTTTGGGGAGAGTCTTGGGGATTTTGGGTCTAGGGGAGTTTTTGGGGGGCAAGTGAGATTTTGGGGGGGTGTTTGGGGTCCCAGCGGGGTCTCACCTTGGGGGGCTCCCAGCGCTGCCCCGGCGCCAGGGCCATGAGGGGGGTGTGGGGTGCCAGCGCCCCAAAAAACCCCTCGGTCTCCACGGCCGTCCCGTCCTCCGCCAGCACCAGCGTCACGAGCGGCCCCAGGCTCAGCGCCTCCCCCGCCTGCCCCCGGGGAGGGGGGGGTAATTAGCGGTTGTCGGGGTAATTAGCGGTTGTTGGGGTCATTAGGATAACGGGGGGGGGGGGTGGGTAAAGGGGGGATCCCAGGGGAGTAATTGGGGGGGGGGGTTGGGGCAATTAGAGGGGAGCGGGAGCAATTAAGAGCGTAACGATGATTAGGAAGGACGTTGGGGTTAATTATGGGGCACCCTGAGGGCAATTAATTAGGAAGGTTGGGGGGTTCCCCGGGGGCGATTGGGGGGTCCCGGGGGGTGGGGTGTCGCTGCCCCTCACCTGCTCCCGCAGCTCCTCCAGGCTGGCGGCCACCAACCCCCGGGGCCGCCCCCGCCGCCGGTCGCACACCCAGAAAGGCCGCGGCTGCGGGGACGGGGGGGACCAGGCCCGACGGGCCACCGCCCTGGGGACGGCCGTGCCTGTGACGGGGCTGCCCCCGGTATGTGGGGGGGTCCCCGTCCCCCATGGCTCCCCACAGCCAACATGGCGGCACCCTGTAGCCAACATGGCGGCCCCCATGGCCCCCCACGGCCAACATGGCGGCACCCTGTAGCCAACATGGCGGCCCCCATGGCCCCCCACGGCCAACATGGCGGCACCCTGTATCCATAATGGCAGCCCCCCCCCATGGCCAACATGATGGCCCCCCCATAGTCCCCATGGCCAACATGGCAGCCCCCATTGCCCCCCCCCCAGCCAACACGGTGGTCTCCATGGCCCTCTATGGCCCCCCATTGTCCCCATAGCCAACATGGCGGCCCCCATAGCCCCCCCCCCAGCCAACATGGCGGCCCCCTATGGCCCCCCAGGGCTCTCTATAGCCCCCCACAGCCAACATGGCGGCCCCCATTGTCCCCATAGCCAACATGGCGGCCCCCATAGCCCCCCACAGCCAACATGGCAGCCCCCTATGGCCCCCCAGGGCTCTCTATAGCCCCCCCAGCCAACATGGCAGCCCCCTATGGCCCCCCAGGGCTCTCTATAGCCCCCCACAGCCAACATGGCAGCCCCCGTAGCCCCCCCCAGCCAACATGGCGGCCCCCATAGCCCCCCCACAGCCAACATGGCGGCCCCCTATGGCCCCCCAGGGCTCTCTATAGCCCCCCACAGCCAACATGGCGGCCCCCATTGTCCCCATAGCCAACATGGCGGCCCCCATAGCCCCCCACAGCCAACATGGCAGCCCCCTATGGCCCCCCAGGGCTCTCTATAGCCCCCCACAGCCAACATGGCAGCCCCCGTAGCCCCCCCCAGCCAACATGGCGGCCCCCATAGCCCCCCACAGCCAACATGGCAGCCCCCTATGGCCCCCCAGGGCTCTCTATAGCCCCCCCCAGCCAACATGGCGGCCCCCATAGCCCCCCCCAGCCAACATGGCGGCCCCCATAGCCCCCCCCAGCCAACATGGCAGCCCCCTATGGCCCCCCAGGGCTCTCTATAGCCCCCCCGCCCAGGCCCCTCTATGGGTCAGCCCCCGTGCCGCCCGAGGCCCGGCTCACCGCAGCACGTCCATCCCGGGATGGGCACCCAGACGGGACCGGGGGTGGTGGGTGGGGGGGGGGAGCAAAGTCCAAAGTTCCCGGGGCGGGGCGGGGGCTGACCCATAGAGGGCAGGTTGCTTCACGAGGCCACGCCCCCCTCCTTGTCACTCAACCCCCGCGGCCACGCCCCCTTCCCTTCCCGTGGTGCTCCGCGCGGCCACGCCCCCTTCCCTTCCCGTGGTGCCTTGCGCGGCGGCGGCGGCGCCATGTTCCTGCAGTGCTACAGCGACGAACGAGGCGAGCGCGTTTACACCCTGAAGGTACCCGGGGAGGGCTCCGGGGAAGGCTCCGGGGGGGGGTGTGGGGTGGTGTTTCCCATCCCGATCTCACTCGATCCCTTTTTTTTTTTTTTTTCCTTCTCCCCCCCCCCCCCCCCCCCCCCGTTAGAAAATGTCCCCGGCGGGACAACCCACTCGTTCGGCACACCCTGCCCGTTTTTCACCCGACGATAAGTTTTCCCGGCACCGTCTGGCTTTGAAGAGACGGTTCGGCGTTCTGCCCACCCAGCGGGCTCGGCCGCTTCTCTGAGGAATCACCACCACCCCCCCCCCCCCCCCCCCGCCCTCCTCCGGGAGGGGACGGAACGGAACGGAATAAACCGATGAGACCCGAACGGCTCCGAGTGGTGACGATCTGTGTGGCCACGCCCCCCCTTCGCCTCCCAAGCCCCGCCCTCCCCGCTGGAGGCCACGCCCCTGCGGCACCCCCGCCCCTGCGGCAGCGAAGGGGGGCGTGGCCGGCGGCGGCGGTGGTGGTGGGCGCGCGGCAGCCCCTCCCTCCCTTCCTCCTTCTTCGCGCGCGCCCCCCTCCCCTCAGGTACCGCGGCGTAACGGTCGTAACGGTCGTAACGGTCGTTCCCGCCCTTTTGGCGAGCGGCCCCGGGGCGGCGGGGTTTTTTCCACACATCCCCCCCCCAAAACTGACAGGAAAAGTTGGGGGGCGGGGGGGGGGGCTGGCGAGGAAATGCGGGGTTCGGGCTTAAAAGAGGGCGAGGCGGATCTGCAGAGCGCCGGAAAGGCGGGGTTTGGCCCCAAAAGCGGGGGGGGGGGCACCTGAAAAGGGGGGGGACACCCCTGAAATGGGGGGACACCCCTGAAATGGGGGGGCCCTTGAATTGAGGGGGGGCCCTTGAATTGAGGGGGGGAACCCCTGAATTGAGGGGGGGCCCTTGAATTGAGGGGGGGCCCCCTGAAATGAGGGGGGGACCCCTGAAGTGAGGGGGGACCCCTGAAATGATGGGGGGATGACACCCTTGAAATAAGGGGGGGACCCCCCTGAAATGAGGGGCTTTGGGCTCAGAACGGCGAGGTTTGGGGGTGCCAGCCCTTTAAAAAAAAAAAAAAAAAAGAAATGGGCTGTTTGCCTCACGGTGTGGGGAGGGGAGAGCGGCCCCCCCCCCCCCAAAATGTCCGGATTTTAGCCCAAAACAGCGGCCCGGGCCAGCCTGGGCTGCCCCCCCAAAGCAACAAAACTCGGGGTTTCTGTGACAAAGCGGGCGTTTTTCTCCAAAAATGACCATTTTTTCCCCTCAAGGATTGCTGGTGTCACCAGTGAGGTGAGTGCTTTTCCTGTAAAATCCCCCCCCCCCGGCTTTCCTAAAAAACCCCCACTTTTCCTCCCCCAAAACGTTGGGTTTCCCCCCAAAAATTCCTTTTTCTCCCTCAAAGCGACCGATTCCGTGAGGAACCCGGCGCGTTTGGACGCAAAGTGGGGATTTCTGCCACAAAACGGCCGTTCCACCCCCCCTAAACAGCGTTTCTCCCCCCCCAAAAACAGCTTTTACGTAGCTAAAAATTGTTGCGGCTTTAGTTTTTTTTTCTTTATGAAGCGGCTCCTTTTCCCCCAAAGTGCATGTTTTCTCCCCAAAGCAACACTTTTTTTTTTTTTTTCTTTCCAAAAGTTGGTTTATTTCTTCTGAAATGGGTGGGGGGTTTTTTGTGGGGGGGAAAAAAAACCAACCCCAAAACCGCATCTTTGGCCCCCAAAATTGCTCTTTTCTTCCTAGAAATGGCTGGTTCCCCCCCCCCAAAAAAAAGCCTTTTTTTATTGTATTTAAAAAAAAAAAAAAAGGGTTATTTTTGTCCCCAAAAGCGACGTTTTGCTCCTAAAATATTCTTTGGCAGCAAAA
>NW_026561323.1:0-123574 GCF_028858705.1 Grus americana | reverse complement strand
GCGACATAGCACCTTACGTCACTCTACCCTCGGCCAAAAATCACCATTCACCCTCAAAACTCCAAACGTCGAGCCCCTGCTCCCCGGCCAAAGGTGCCAGACCCAAAACGCGTGCCTGGCCTCAAACCTCCCTTGGTGGCCCTCGCACAGCCCCACTCACATTGGGGCTGCGGGCTCGCCGAGACGAGCAAGGCCTCGACATAGCACCTTACGTCACTCTACCCTCGGCCAAAATCAGCATTCACCCTCAAAACTCCAAACGTCGAGCCCCTGCTCCCAGCCCAAAGGTGCCAGACCCAAAACGCGTGCCTGGCCTCAAACCTCCCTTGGTGGCCCTCGCACAGCCCCATTCACATTGGGGCTGCGGGCTCGCCGAGACGAGCAAGGCCTCGACATAGCACCTTACGTCACTCTACCCTCGGCCAAAATCACCATTCACCCTCAAAACTCCAAACGTCGAGCCCCTGCTCCCAGGCCAAAGGTGCCAGACCCAAAACGCGTGCCTGGCCTCAAACCTCCCTTGGTGGCCCTCGCACAGCCCCATTCACACTGGGGCTGCGGGCTCGCCGAGACGAGCAAGGCCTCGACATAGCACCTTACGTCACTCTACCCTCGGCCAAAATCACCATTCACCCTCAAAACTCCAAACGTCGAGCCCCTGCTCCCAGGCCAAAGGTGCCAGACCCAAAACGCGTGCCTGGCCTCAAACCTCCCTTGGTGGCCCTCGCACAGCACCACTCACACTGGGGCTGCGGGCTCGCCGAGACGAGCAAGGCCTCGACATAGCACCTTACGTCACTCTACCCTCGGCCAAAATCAGCATTCACCCTCAAAACTCCAAACGGCGAGCCCCTGCTCCCAGGCCAAAGGTGCCAGACCCAAAACGCGTGCCTGGCCTCAAACCTCCCTTGGTGGCCCTCGCACAGCCCCATTCACATTGGGGCTGCGGGCTCGCCGAGCCGAGCAAGGCCTCGACATAGCACCTTACGTCACTCTACCCTCGGCCAAAATCAGCATTCACCCTCAAAACTCCAAACGTCGAGCCCCTGCTCCCAGGCCAAAGGTGCCAGACCCAAAACGCGTGCCTGGCCTCAAACCTCCCTTGGTGGCCCTCGCACAGCCCCATTCACATTGGGGCTGCGGGCTCGCCGAGACGAGCAAGGCCTCGACATAGCACCTTACGTCACTCTACCCTCGGCCAAAATCACCATTCACCCTCAAAACTCCAAACGTCGAGCCCCTGCTCCCAGGCCAAAGGTGCCAGACCCAAAACGCGTGCCTGGCCTCAAACCTCCCTTGGTGGCCCTCGCACAGCCCCATTCACATTGGGGCTGCGGGCTCGCCGAGACGAGCAAGGCCTCGACATAGCACCTTACGTCACTCTACCCTCGGCCAAAATCACCATTCACCCTCAAAACTCCAAACGTCGAGCCCCTGCTCCCAGGCCAACGGTGCCAGACCCAAAACGCGTGCCTGGCCTCAAACCTCCCTTTGTGGCCCTCGCACAGCACCACTCACACTGGGGCTGCGGGCTCGCCGAGACGAGCAAGGCCTCGACATAGCACCTTACGTCACTCTACCCTCGGCCAAAATCAGCATTCACCCTCAAAACTCCAAACGTCGAGCCCCTGCTCCCAGGCCAAAGGTGCCAGACCCAAAACGCGTGCCTGGCCTCAAACCTCCCTTGGTGGCCCTCGCACAGCACCACTCACACTGGGGCTGCGGGCTCGCCGAGACGAGCAAGGCCTCGACATAGCACCTTACGTCACTCTACCCTCGGCCAAAATCACCATTCACCCTCAAAACTCCAAACGTCGAGCCCCTGCTCCCAGGCCAAAGGTGCCAGACCCAAAACGCGTGCCTGCCCTCAAACCTCCCTTGGTGGCCCTCGCACAGCACCATTCACACTGGGGCTGCGGGCCCGCCGAGACGAGCAAGGCCTCGACATAGCACCTTACGTCACTCTACCCTCGGCCAAAATCAGCATTCACCCTCAAAACTCCAAACGTCGAGCCCCTGCTCCCAGGCCAAAGGTGCCAGACCCAAAACGCGTGCCTGGCCTCAAACCTCCCTTGGTGGCCCTCGCACAGCACCACTCACACTGGGGCTGCGGGCTCGCCGAGACGAGCAAGGCCTCGACATAGCACCTTACGTCACTCTACCCTCGGCCAAAATCAGCATTCACCCTCAAAACTCCAAACGTCGAGCCCCTGCTCCCAGGCCAAAGGTGCCAGACCCAAAACGCGTGCCTGGCCTCAAACCTCCCTTGGTGGCCCTCGCACAGCACCATTCACACTGGGGCTGCGGGCTCGCCGAGACGAGCAAGGCCTCGACATAGCACCTTACGTCACTCTACCCTCGGCCAAAATCAGCATTCACCCTCAAAACTCCAAACGTCGAGCCCCTGCTCCCAGGCCAAAGGTGCCAGACCCAAAACGCGTGCCTGGCCTCAAACCTCCCTTGGTGGCCCTCGCACAGCCCCATTCACATTGGGGCTGCGGGCTCGCCGAGACGAGCAAGGCCTCGACATAGCACCTTACGTCACTCTACCCTCGGCCAAAATCAGCATTCACCCTCAAAACTCCAAACGTCGAGCCCCTGCTCCCAGGCCAAAGGTGCCAGACCCAAAACGCGTGCCTGGCCTCAAACCTCCCTTGGTGGCCCTCGCACAGCACCATTCACATTGGGGCTGCGGGCTCGCCAAGGCGAGCAAGGCCTCGACATAGCACCTTACGTCACTCTACCCTCGGCCAAAATCAGCATTCACCCTCAAAACTCCAAACGTCGAGCCCCTGCTCCCAGGCCAAAGGTGCCAGACCCAAAACGCGTGCCTGGCCTCAAACCTCCCTTGGTGGCCCTCGCACAGCACCACTCACACTGGGGCTGCGGGCTCGCCGAGACGAGCAAGGCCTCGACATAGCACCTTACGTCACTCTACCCTCGGCCAAAATCAGCATTCACCCTCAAAACTCCAAACGTCGAGCCCCTGCTCCCAGGCCAAAGGTGCCAGACCCAAAACGCGTGCCTGCCCTCAAACCTCCCTTGGTGGCCCTCGCACAGCACCACTCACACTGGGGCTGCGGGCTCGCCGAGACGAGCAAGGCCTCGACATAGCACCTTACGTCACTCTACCCTCGGCCAAAATCACCATTCACCCTCAAAACTCCAAACGTCGAGCCCCTGCTCCCAGGCCAAAGGTGCCAGACCCAAAACGCGTGCCTGGCCTCAAACCTCCCTTGGTGGCCCTCGCACAGCCCCATTCACACTGGGGCTGCGGGCTCGCCGAGACGAGCAAGGCCTCGACATAGCACCTTACGTCACTCTACCCTCGGCCAAAATCAGCATTCACCCTCAAAAACTCCAAACGTCGAGCCCCTGCTCCCAGGCCAAAGGTGCCAGACCCAAAACGCGTGCCTGGCCTCAAACCTCCCTTGGTGGCCCTCGCACAGCCCCATTCACACTGGGGCTGCGGGCTCGCCGAGCCGAGCAAGGCCTCGACATAGCACCTTACGTCACTCTACCCTCGGCCAAAATCAGCATTCACCCTCAAAACTCCAAACGTCGAGCCCCTGCTCCCAGGCCAAAGGTGCCAGACCCAAAACGCGTGCCTGGCCTCAAACCTCCCTTGGTGGCCCTCGCACAGCACCATTCACATTGGGGCTGCGGGCTCGCCGAGACGAGCAAGGCCTCGACATAGCACCTTACGTCACTCTACCCTCGGCCAAAATCAGCACTCACCCTCAAAACTCCAAACGTCGAGCCCCTGCTCCCAGGCCAAAGGTGCCAGACCCAAAACGCGTGCCTGGCCTCAAACCTCCCTTGGTGGCCCTCGCACAGCACCACTCACACTGGGGCTGCGGGCTCGCCGAGACGAGCAAGGCCTCGACATAGCACCTTACGTCACTCTACCCTCGGCCAAAATCACCATTCACCCTCAAAACTCCAAACGTCGAGCCCCTGCTCCCAGGCCAAAGGTGCCAGACCCAAAACGCGTGCCTGGCCTCAAACCTCCCTTGGTGGCCCTCGCACAGCACCATTCACATTGGGGCTGCGGGCTCGCCGAGACGAGCAAGGCCTCGACATAGCACCTTACGTCACTCTACCCTCGGCCAAAATCACCATTCACCCTCAAAACTCCAAACGTCGAGCCCCTGCTCCCAGGCCAAAGGTGCCAGACCCAAAACGCGTGCCTGGCCTCAAACCTCCCTTGGTGGCCCTCGCACAGCCCCATTCACATTGGGGCTGCGGGCTCGCCGAGACGAGCAAGGCCTCGACATAGCACCTTACGTCACTCTACCCTCGGCCAAAATCAGCATTCACCCTCAAAACTCCAAACGTCGAGCCCCTGCTCCCAGGCCAAAGGTGCCAGACCCAAAACGCGTGCCTGGCCTCAAACCTCCCTTGGTGGCCCTCGCACAGCACCATTCACATTGGGGCTGCGGGCTCGCCGAGACGAGCAAGGCCTCGACATAGCACCTTACGTCACTCTACCCTCGGCCAAAATCACCATTCACCCTCAAAACTCCAAACGTCGAGCCCCTGCTCCCAGGCCAAAGGTGCCAGACCCAAAACGCGTGCCTGGCCTCAAACCTCCCTTGGTGGCCCTCGCACAGCCCCATTCACACTGGGGCTGCGGGCTCGCCGAGACGAGCAAGGCCTCGACATAGCACCTTACGTCACTCTACCCTCGGCCAAAATCAGCATTCACCCTCAAAACTCCAAACGTCGAGCCCCTGCTCCCAGGCCAAAGGTGCCAGACCCAAAACGCGTGCCTGGCCTCAAACCTCCCTTGGTGGCCCTCGCACAGCCCCATTCACATTGGGGCTGCGGGCTCGCCGAGACGAGCAAGGCCTCGACATAGCACCTTACGTCACTCTACCCTCGGCCAAAATCAGCATTCACCCTCAAAACTCCAAACGTCGAGCCCCTGCTCCCAGGCCAAAGGTGCCAGACCCAAAACGCGTGCCTGGCCTCAAACCTCCCTTGGTGGCCCTCGCACAGCCCCACTCACATTGGGGCTGCGGGCTCGCCGAGACGAGCAAGGCCTCGACATAGCACCTTACGTCACTCTACCCTCGGCCAAAATCAGCATTCACCCTCAAAACTCCAAACGTCGAGCCCCTGCTCCCAGGCCAAAGGTGCCAGACCCAAAACGCGTGCCTGGCCTCAAACCTCCCTTGGTGGCCCTCGCACAGCCCCATTCACATTGGGGCTGCGGGCTCGCCGAGACGAGCAAGGCCTCGACATAGCACCTTACGTCACTCTACCCTCGGCCAAAATCAGCATTCACCCTCAAAACTCCAAACGTCGAGCCCCTGCTCCCAGGCCAAAGGTGCCAGACCCAAAACGCGTGCCTGGCCTCAAACCTCCCTTGGTGGCCCTCGCACAGCACCATTCACATTGGGGCTGCGGGCTCGCCGAGACGAGCAAGGCCTCGACATAGCACCTTACGTCACTCTACCCTCGGCCAAAATCAGCATTCACCCTCAAAACTCCAAACGTCGAGCCCCTGCTCCCAGGCCAAAGGTGCCAGACCCAAAACGCGTGCCTGGCCTCAAACCTCCCTTGGTGGCCCTCGCACAGCACCACTCACATTGGGGCTGCGGGCTCGCCGAGACGAGCAAGGCCTCGACATAGCACCTTACGTCACTCTACCCTCGGCCAAAATCAGCATTCACCCTCAAAACTCCAAACGTCGAGCCCCTGCTCCCAGGCCAAAGGTGCCAGACCCAAAACGCGTGCCTGGCCTCAAACCTCCCTTGGTGGCCCTCGCACAGCCCCACTCACATTGGGGCTGCGGGCTCGCCGAGACGAGCAAGGCCTCGACATAGCACCTTACGTCACTCTACCCTCGGCCAAAATCAGCATTCACCCTCAAAACTCCAAACGTCGAGCCCCTGCTCCCAGGCCAAAGGTGCCAGACCCAAAACGCGTGCCTGGCCTCAAACCTCCCTTGGTGGCCCTCGCACAGCCCCATTCACACTGGGGCTGCGGGCTCGCCGAGACGAGCAAGGCCTCGACATAGCACCTTACGTCACTCTACCCTCGGCCAAAATCAGCATTCACCCTCAAAACTCCAAACGTCGAGCCCCTGCTCCCAGGCCAAAGGTGCCAGACCCAAAACGCGTGCCTGGCCTCAAACCTCCCTTGGTGGCCCTCGCACAGCCCCATTCACATTGGGGCTGCGGGCTCGCCGAGACGAGCAAGGCCTCGACATAGCACCTTACGTCACTCTACCCTCGGCCAAAATCAGCATTCACCCTCAAAACTCCAAACGTCGAGCCCCTGCTCCCAGGCCAAAGGTGCCAGACCCAAAACGCGTGCCTGGCCTCAAACCTCCCTTGGTGGCCCTCGCACAGCACCATTCACATTGGGGCTGCGGGCTCGCCGAGACGAGCAAGGCCTCGACATAGCACCTTACGTCACTCTACCCTCGGCCAAAATCAGCATTCACCCTCAAAACTCCAAACGTCGAGCCCCTGCTCCCAGGCCAAAGGTGCCAGACCCAAAACGCGTGCCTGGCCTCAAACCTCCCTTGGTGGCCCTCGCACAGCACCACTCACACTGGGGCTGCGGGCTCGCCGAGACGAGCAAGGCCTCGACATAGCACCTTACGTCACTCTACCCTCGGCCAAAATCAGCATTCACCCTCAAAACTCCAAACGTCGAGCCCCTGCTCCCAGGCCAAAGGTGCCAGACCCAAAACGCGTGCCTGGCCTCAAACCTCCCTTGGTGGCCCTCGCACAGCCCCACTCACATTGGGGCTGCGGGCTCGCCGAGACGAGCAAGGCCTCGACATAGCACCTTACGTCACTCTACCCTCGGCCAAAATCACCATTCACCCTCAAAACTCCAAACGTCGAGCCCCTGCTCCCAGGCCAAAGGTGCCAGACCCAAAACGCGTGCCTGGCCTCAAACCTCCCTTGGTGGCCCTCGCACAGCCCCATTCACATTGGGGCTGCGGGCTCGCCGAGACGAGCAAGGCCTCGACATAGCACCTTACGTCACTCTACCCTCGGCCAAAATCAGCATTCACCCTCAAAACTCCAAACGTCGAGCCCCTGCTCCCAGGCCAAAGGTGCCAGACCCAAAACGCGTGCCTGGCCTCAAACCTCCCTTGGTGGCCCTCGCACAGCACCACTCACATTGGGGCTGCGGGCTCGCCGAGACGAGCAAGGCCTCGACATAGCACCTTACGTCACTCTACCCTCGGCCAAAATCAGCATTCACCCTCAAAACTCCAAACGTCGAGCCCCTGCTCCCAGGCCAAAGGTGCCAGACCCAAAACGCCTGCCTGGCCTCAAACCTCCCTTGGTGGCCCTCGCACAGCACCATTCACATTGGGGCTGCGGGCTCGCCGAGACGAGCAAGGCCTCGACATAGCACCTTACGTCACTCTACCCTCGGCCAAAATCAGCATTCACCCTCAAAACTCCAAACGTCGAGCCCCTGCTCCCAGGCCAAAGGTGCCAGACCCAAAACGCGTGCCTGGCCTCAAACCTCCCTTGGTGGCCCTCGCACAGCACCACTCACATTGGGGCTGCGGGCTCGCCGAGACGAGCAAGGCCTCGACATAGCACCTTACGTCACTCTACTCTCGGCCAAAATCAGCATTCACCCTCAAAACTCCAAACGTCGAGCCCCTGCTCCCAGGCCAAAGGTGCCAGACCCAAAACGCGTGCCTGCCTCAAACCTCCCTTGGTGGCCCTCGCACAGCACCACTCACACTTGGGCTGCGGGCTCGCCGAGACGAGCAAGGCCTCGACATAGCACCTACGTCACTCTACCCTCGGCCAAAATCACCACTCACCCTCAAAACTCCAAACGTCGAGCCCCTGCTCCAGGGCCAAAGGTGCCAGACCCAAAACGCGTGCCTGGCCTCTAACCTCCCTTGGTGGCCCTCGCACAGCACCATTCACATTGGGGCTGGGGGGCTCGCCGAGACGAGCAAGGCCTCGACATAGCACCTACCGTCACTCTACCCTCGGCCAAAATCAGCACTCACCCTCAAAACTCCAAACGTCGAGCCCCTGCTCCCAGGCCAAAGGTGCCAGACCCAAAACGCGTGCCTGGCCTCAAACCTCCCTTGGTGGCCCTCGCACAGCACCATTCACATTGGGGCTGCGGGCTCGCCGAGACGAGCATGGCCTCGACATAGCACCTTACGTCACTCTACCCTCGGCCAAAATCAGCATTCACCCTCAAAAACTCCAAACGTCGAGCCCCTGCTCCCAGGCCAAAGGTGCCAGACCCAAAACGCGTGCCTGGCCTCAAACCTCCCTTGGTGGCCCTCGCACAGCCCCATTCACATTGGGGGCTGCGGGCTCGCCGAGACGAGCAAGGCCTCGACATAGCACCTTACGTCACTCTACCCTCGCCCAAAATCACCATTCACCCTCAAAACTCCAAACGTCGAGCCCCTGCTCCCAGGCCAAAGGTGCCAGACCCAAAACGCGTGCCTGGCCTCAAACCTCCCTTGGTGGCCCTCGCACAGCCCCATTCACATTGGGGCTGCGGGCTCGCCGAGACGAGCAAGGCCTCGACATAGCACCTTACGTCACTCTACCCTCGGCCAAAATCACCATTCACCCTCAAAACTCCAAACGTCGAGCCCCTGCTCCCAGGCCAAAGGTGCCAGACCCAAAACGCGTGCCTGGCCTCAAACCTCCCTTGGTGGCCCTCGCACAGCACCACTCACATTGGGGCTGCGGGCTCGCCGAGACGAGCAAGGCCTCGACATAGCACCTTACGTCACTCTACCCTCGGCCAAAATCAGCATTCACCCTCAAAACTCCAAACGTCGAGCCCCTGCTCCCAGGCCAAAGGTGCCAGACCCAAAACGCGTGCCTGGCCTCAAACCTCCCTTGGTGGCCCTCGCACAGCCCCATTCACATTGGGGCTGCGGGCTCGCCGAGACGAGCAAGGCCTCGACATAGCACCTTACGTCACTCTACCCTCGGCCAAAATCACCATTCACCCTCAAAACTCCAAACGTCGAGCCCCTGCTCCCAGGCCAAAGGTGCCAGACCCAAAACGCGTGCCTGGCCTCAAACCTCCCTTGGTGGCCCTCGCACAGCACCATTCACATTGGGGCTGCGGGCTCGCCGAGACGAGCAAGGCCTCGACATAGCACCTTACGTCACTCTACCCTCGGCCAAAATCAGCATTCACCCTCAAAACTCCAAACGTCGAGCCCCTGCTCCCAGGCCAAAGGTGCCAGACCCAAAACGCGTGCCTGGCCTCAAACCTCCCTTGGTGGCCCTCGCACAGCCCCACTCACATTGGGGCTGCGGGCTCGCCGAGACGAGCAAGGCCTCGACATAGCACCTTACGTCACTCTACCCTCGGCCAAAATCACCATTCACCCTCAAAACTCCAAACGTCGAGCCCCTGCTCCCAGGCCAAAGGTGCCAGACCCAAAACGCGTGCCTGGCCTCAAACCTCCCTTGGTGGCCCTCGCACAGCCCCATTCACATTGGGGCTGCGGGCTCGCCGAGACGAGCAAGGCCTCGACATAGCACCTTACGTCACTCTACCCTCGGCCAAAATCAGCATTCACCCTCAAAACTCCAAACGTCGAGCCCCTGCTCCCAGGCCAAAGGTGCCAGACCCAAAACGCGTGCCTGGCCTCAAACCTCCCTTGGTGGCCCTCGCACAGCCCCATTCACATTGGGGCTGCGGGCTCGCCGAGACGAGCAAGGCCTCGACATAGCACCTTACGTCACTCTACCCTCGGCCAAAATCAGCATTCACCCTCAAAACTCCAAACGTCGAGCCCCTGCTCCCAGGCCAAAGGTGCCAGACCCAAAACGCGTGCCTGGCCTCAAACCTCCCTTGGTGGCCCTCGCACAGCACCATTCTCACATTGGGGCTGCGGGCTCGCCGAGACGAGCAAGGCCTCGACATAGCACCTTACGTCACTCTACCCTCGGCCAAAATCACCATTCACCCTCAAAACTCCAAACGTCGAGCCCCTGCTCCCAGGCCAAAGGTGCCAGACCCAAAACGCGTGCCTGGCCTCAAACCTCCCTTGGTGGCCCTCGCACAGCACCACTCACATTGGGGCTGCGGGCTCGCCGAGACGAGCAAGGCCTCGACATAGCACCTTACGTCACTCTACCCTCGGCCAAAATCAGCATTCACCCTCAAAACTCCAAACGTCGAGCCCCTGCTCCCAGGCCAAAGGTGCCAGACCCAAAACGCGTGCCTGGCCTCAAACCTCCCTTGGTGGCCCTCGCACAGCACCATTCACATTGGGGCTGCGGGCTCGCCGAGACGAGCAAGGCCTCGACATAGCACCTTACGTCACTCTACCCTCGGCCAAAATCAGCATTCACCCTCAAAACTCCAAACGTCGAGCCCCTGCTCCCAGGCCAAAGGTGCCAGACCCAAAACGCGTGCCTGGCCTCAAACCTCCCTTGGTGGCCCTCGCACAGCACCATTCACATTGGGGCTGCGGGCTCGCCGAGACGAGCAAGGCCTCGACATAGCACCTTACGTCACTCTACCCTCGGCCAAAATCACCATTCACCCTCAAAACTCCAAACGTCGAGCCCCTGCTCCCAGGCCAAAGGTGCCAGACCCAAAACGCGTGCCTGGCCTCAAACCTCCCTTGGTGGCCCTCGCACAGCCCCATTCACATTGGGGCTGCGGGCTCGCCGAGACGAGCAAGGCCTCGACATAGCACCTTACGTCACTCTACCCTCGGCCAAAATCAGCATTCACCCTCAAAACTCCAAACGTCGAGCCCCTGCTCCCAGGCCAAAGGTGCCAGACCCAAAACGCGTGCCTGGCCTCAAACCTCCCTTGGTGGCCCTCGCACAGCACCACTCACATTGGGGCTGCGGGCTCGCCGAGACGAGCAAGGCCTCGACATAGCACCTTACGTCACTCTACCCTCGGCCAAAATCAGCATTCACCCTCAAAACTCCAAACGTCGAGCCCCTGCTCCCAGGCCAAAGGTGCCAGACCCAAAACGCGTGCCTGGCCTCAAACCTCCCTTGGTGGCCCTCGCACAGCCCCACTCACATTGGGGCTGCGGGCTCGCCGAGACGAGCAAGGCCTCGACATAGCACCTTACGTCACTCTACCCTCGGCCAAAATCAGCATTCACCCTCAAAACTCCAAACGTCGAGCCCCTGCTCCCAGGCCAAAGGTGCCAGACCCAAAACGCGTGCCTGGCCTCAAACCTCCCTTGGTGGCCCTCGCACAGCACCACTCACACTGGGGCTGCGGGCTCGCCGAGACGAGCAAGGCCTCGACATAGCACCTTACGTCACTCTACCCTCGGCCAAAATCAGCATTCACCCTCAAAACTCCAAACGTCGAGCCCCTGCTCCCAGGCCAAAGGTGCCAGACCCAAAACGCGTGCCTGGCCTCAAACCTCCCTTGGTGGCCCTCGCACAGCACCATTCACATTGGGGCTGCGGGCTCGCCGAGACGAGCAAGGCCTCGACATAGCACCTTACGTCACTCTACCCTCGGCACCATTCACCCTCAAAACTCCAAACGTCGAGCCCCTGCTCCCAGGCCAAAGGTGCCAGACCCAAAACGCGTGCCTGGCCTCAAACCTCCCTTGGTGGCCCTCGCACAGCCCCATTCACATTGGGGCTGCGGGCTCGCCGAGACGAGCAAGGCCTCGACATAGCACCTTACGTCACTCTACCCTCGGCCAAAATCAGCATTCACCCTCAAAACTCCAAACGTCGAGCCCCTGCTCCCAGGCCAAAGGTGCCAGACCCAAAACGCGTGCCTGGCCTCAAACCTCCCTTGGTGGCCCTCGCACAGCACCATTCACATTGGGGCTGCGGGCTCGCCGAGACGAGCAAGGCCTCGACATAGCACCTTACGTCACTCTACCCTCGGCCAAAATCACCATTCACCCTCAAAACTCCAAACGTCGAGCCCCTGCTCCCAGGCCAAAGGTGCCAGACCCAAAACGCGTGCCTGGCCTCAAACCTCCCTTGGTGGCCCTCGCACAGCACCACTCACATTGGGCTGCGGGCTCGCCGAGACGAGCAAGGCCTCGACATAGCACCTTACGTCACTCTACCCTCGGCCAAAATCAGCATTCACCCTCAAAACTCCAAACGTCGAGCCCCTGCTCCCAGGCCAAAGGTGCCAGACCCAAAACGCGTGCCTGGCCTCAAACCTCCCTTGGTGGCCCTCGCACAGCCCATTCACATTGGGGCTGCGGGCTCGCCGAGACGAGCAAGGCCTCGACATAGCACCTTACGTCACTCTACCCTCGGCCAAAATCACCATTCACCCTCAAAACTCCAAACGTCGAGCCCCTGCTCCCAGGCCAAAGGTGCCAGACCCAAAACGCGTGCCTGGCCTCAAACCTCCCTTGGTGGCCCTCGCACAGCACCACTCACACTGGGGCTGCGGGCTCGCCGAGACGAGCAAGGCCTCGACATAGCACCTTACGTCACTCTACCCTCGGCCAAAATCAGCATTCACCCTCAAAACTCCAAACGTCGAGCCCCTGCTCCCAGGCCAAAGGTGCCAGACCCAAAACGCGTGCCTGGCCTCAAACCTCCCTTGGTGGCCCTCGCACAGCACCATTCACATTGGGGCTGCGGGCTCGCCGAGACGAGCAAGGCCTCGACATAGCACCTTACGTCACTCTACCCTCGGCCAAAATCAGCATTCACCCTCAAAACTCCAAACGTCGAGCCCCTGCTCCCAGGCCAAAGGTGCCAGACCCAAAACGCGTGCCTGGCCTCAAACCTCCCTTGGTGGCCCTCGCACAGCCCCACTCACATTGGGGCTGCGGGCTCGCCGAGACGAGCAAGGCCTCGACATAGCACCTTACGTCACTCTACCCTCGGCCAAAATCAGCATTCACCCTCAAAACTCCAAACGTCGAGCCCCTGCTCCCAGGCCAAAGGTGCCAGACCCAAAACGCGTGCCTGGCCTCAAACCTCCCTTGGTGGCCCTCGCACAGCACCACTCACACTGGGGCTGCGGGCTCGCCGAGACGAGCAAGGCCTCGACATAGCACCTTACGTCACTCTACCCTCGGCCAAAATCACCATTCACCCTCAAAACTCCAAACGTCGAGCCCCTGCTCCCAGGCCAAAGGTGCCAGACCCAAAACGCGTGCCTGGCCTCAAACCTCCCTTGGTGGCCCTCGCACAGCACCATTCACATTGGGGCTGCGGGCTCGCCGAGACGAGCAAGGCCTCGACATAGCACCTTACGTCACTCTACCCTCGGCCAAAATCACCATTCACCCTCAAAACTCCAAACGTCGAGCCCCTGCTCCCAGGCCAAAGGTGCCAGACCCAAAACGCGTGCCTGGCCTCAAACCTCCCTTGGTGGCCCTCGCACAGCCCCATTCACATTGGGGCTGCGGGCTCGCCGAGACGAGCAAGGCCTCGACATAGCACCTTACGTCACTCTACCCTCGGCCAAAATCAGCATTCACCCTCAAAACTCCAAACGTCGAGCCCCTGCTCCCAGGCCAAAGGTGCCAGACCCAAAACGCGTGCCTGGCCTCAAACCTCCCTTGGTGGCCCTCGCACAGCCCCATTCACATTGGGGCTGCGGGCTCGCCGAGACGAGCAAGGCCTCGACATAGCACCTTACGTCACTCTACCCTCGGCCAAAATCAGCATTCACCCTCAAAACTCCAAACGTCGAGCCCCTGCTCCCAGGCCAAAGGTGCCAGACCCAAAACGCGTGCCTGGCCTCAAACCTCCCTTGGTGGCCCTCGCACAGCACCACTCACATTGGGGCTGCGGGCTCGCCGAGACGAGCAAGGCCTCGACATAGCACCTTACGTCACTCTACCCTCGGCCAAAATCACATTCACCCTCAAAACTCCAAACGTCGAGCCCCTGCTCCCAGGCCAAAGGTGCCAGACCCAAAACGCGTGCCTGGCCTCAAACCTCCCTTGGTGGCCCTCGCACAGCCCCATTCACATTGGGGCTGCGGGCTCGCCGAGACGAGCAAGGCCTCGACATAGCACCTTACGTCACTCTACCCTCGGCCAAAATCACCATTCACCCTCAAAACTCCAAACGTCGAGCCCCTGCTCCCAGGCCAAAGGTGCCAGACCCAAAACGCGTGCCTGGCCTCAAACCTCCCTTGGTGGCCCTCGCACAGCACCATTCACATTGGGGCTGCGGGCTCGCCGAGACGAGCAAGGCCTCGACATAGCACCTTACGTCACTCTACCCTCGGCCAAAATCAGCATTCACCCTCAAAACTCCAAACGTCGAGCCCCTGCTCCCAGGCCAAAGGTGCCAGACCCAAAACGCGTGCCTGGCCTCAAACCTCCCTTGGTGGCCCTCGCACAGCCCACTCACACTGGGGCTGCGGGCTCGCCGAGACGAGCAAGGCCTCGACATAGCACCTTACGTCACTCTACCCTCGGCCAAAATCACCATTCACCCTCAAAACTCCAAACGTCGAGCCCCTGCTCCCAGGCCAAAGGTGCCAGACCCAAAACGCGTGCCTGGCCTCAAACCTCCCTTGGTGGCCCTCGCACAGCCCCACTCACATTGGGGCTGCGGGCTCGCCGAGACGAGCAAGGCCTCGACATAGCACCTTACGTCACTCTACCCTCGGCCAAAATCACCATTCACCCTCAAAACTCCAAACGTCGAGCCCCTGCTCCCAGGCCAAAGGTGCCAGACCCAAAACGCGTGCCTGGCCTCAAACCTCCCTTGGTGGCCCTCGCACAGCACCCATTCACATTGGGGCTGCGGGCTCGCCGAGACGAGCAAGGCCTCGACATAGCACCTTACGTCACTCTACCCTCGGCCAAAATCAGCATTCACCCTCAAAACTCCAAACGTCGAGCCCCTGCTCCCAGGCCAAAGGTGCCAGACCCAAAACGCGTGCCTGGCCTCAAACCTCCCTTGGTGGCCCTCGCACAGCCCCATTCACATTGGGGCTGCGGGCTCGCCGAGACGAGCAAGGCCTCGACATAGCACCTTACGTCACTCTACCCTCGGCCAAAATCAGCATTCACCCTCAAAACTCCAAACGTCGAGCCCCTGCTCCCAGGCCAAAGGTGCCAGACCCAAAACGCGTGCCTGGCCTCAAACCTCCCTTGGTGGCCCTCGCACAGCCCCATTCACATTGGGGCTGCGGGCTCGCCGAGACGAGCAAGGCCTCGACATAGCACCTTACGTCACTCTACCCTCGGCCAAAATCAGCATTCACCCTCAAAACTCCAAACGTCGAGCCCCTGCTCCCAGGCCAAAGGTGCCAGACCCAAAACGCGTGCCTGGCCTCAAACCTCCCTTGGTGGCCCTCGCACAGCACCACTCACATTGGGGCTGCGGGCTCGCCGAGACGAGCAAGGCCTCGACATAGCACCTTACGTCACTCTACCCTCGGCCAAAATCAGCATTCACCCTCAAAACTCCAAACGTCGAGCCCCTGCTCCCAGGCCAAAGGTGCCAGACCCAAAACGCGTGCCTGGCCTCAAACCTCCCTTGGTGGCCCTCGCACAGCCCCATCACATTGGGGCTGCGGGCTCGCCGAGACGAGCAAGGCCTCGACATAGCACCTTACGTCACTCTACCCTCGGCCAAAATCATACTCAACCTCAAAACTCCAAACGTCGAGCCCCTGCTCCCAGGCCAAAGGTGCCAGACCCAAAACGCGTGCCTGGCCTCAAACCTCCCTTGGTGGCCCTCGCACAGCCCCATTCACATTGGGGCTGCGGGCTCGCCGAGACGAGCAAGGCCTCGACATAGCACCTTACGTCACTCTACCCTCGGCCAAAATCACCATTCACCCTCAAAACTCCAAACGTCGAGCCCCTGCTCCCAGGCCAAAGGTGCCAGACCCAAAACGCGTGCCTGGCCTCAAACCTCCCTTGGTGGCCCTCGCACAGCACCATTCACATTGGGGCTGCGGGCTCGCCGAGACGAGCAAGGCCTCGACATAGCACCTTACGTCACTCTACCCTCGGCCAAAATCAGCATTCACCCTCAAAACTCCAAACGTCGAGCCCCTGCTCCCAGGCCAAAGGTGCCAGACCCAAAACGCGTGCCTGGCCTCAAACCTCCCTTGGTGGCCCTCGCACAGCACCACTCACACTGGGGCTGCGGGCTCGCCGAGACGAGCAAGGCCTCGACATAGCACCTTACGTCACTCTACCCTCGGCCAAAATCAGCATTCACCCTCAAAACTCCAAACGTCGAGCCCCTGCTCCCAGGCCAAAGGTGCCAGACCCAAAACGCGTGCCTGGCCTCAAACCTCCCTTGGTGGCCCTCGCACAGCACCACTCACATTGGGGCTGCGGGCTCGCCGAGACGAGCAAGGCCTCGACATAGCACCTTACGTCACTCTACCCTCGGCCAAAATCACCATTCACCCTCAAAACTCCAAACGTCGAGCCCCTGCTCCCAGGCCAAAGGTGCCAGACCCAAAACGCGTGCCTGGCCTCAAACCTCCCTTGGTGGCCCTCGCACAGCCCCATTCACATTGGGGCTGCGGGCTCGCCGAGACGAGCAAGGCCTCGACATAGCACCTTACGTCACTCTACCCTCGGCCAAAATCAGCATTCACCCTCAAAACTCCAAACGTCGAGCCCCTGCTCCCAGGCCAAAGGTGCCAGACCCAAAACGCGTGCCTGGCCTCAAACCTCCCTTGGTGGCCCTCGCACAGCCCCATTCACATTGGGGCTGCGGGCTCGCCGAGACGAGCAAGGCCTCGACATAGCACCTTACGTCACTCTACCCTCGGCCAAAATCACCATTCACCCTCAAAACTCCAAACGTCGAGCCCCTGCTCCCAGGCCAAAGGTGCCAGACCCAAAACGCGTGCCTGGCCTCAAACCTCCCTTGGTGGCCCTCGCACAGCACCACTCACATTGGGGCTGCGGGCTCGCCGAGACGAGCAAGGCCTCGACATAGCACCTTACGTCACTCTACCCTCGGCCAAAATCAGCATTCACCCTCAAAACTCCAAACGTCGAGCCCCTGCTCCCAGGCCAAAGGTGCCAGACCCAAAACGCGTGCCTGGCCTCAAACCTCCCTTGGTGGCCCTCGCACAGCACCACTCACACTGGGGCTGCGGGCTCGCCGAGACGAGCAAGGCCTCGACATAGCACCTTACGTCACTCTACCCTCGGCCAAAATCAGCATTCACCCTCAAAACTCCAAACGTCGAGCCCCTGCTCCCAGGCCAAAGGTGCCAGACCCAAAACGCGTGCCTGGCCTCAAACCTCCCTTGGTGGCCCTCGCACAGCACCACTCACACTGGGGCTGCGGGCTCGCCGAGACGAGCAAGGCCTCGACATAGCACCTTACGTCACTCTACCCTCGGCCAAAATCACCATTCACCCTCAAAACTCCAAACGTCGAGCCCCTGCTCCCAGGCCAAAGGTGCCAGACCCAAAACGCGTGCCTGGCCTCAAACCTCCCTTGGTGGCCCTCGCACAGCCCCATTCACATTGGGGCTGCGGGCTCGCCGAGACGAGCAAGGCCTCGACATAGCACCTTACGTCACTCTACCCTCGGCCAAAATCACCATTCACCCTCAAAACTCCAAACGTCGAGCCCCTGCTCCCAGGCCAAAGGTGCCAGACCCAAAACGCGTGCCTGGCCTCAAACCTCCCTTGGTGGCCCTCGCACAGCCCCATTCACATTGGGGCTGCGGGCTCGCCGAGACGAGCAAGGCCTCGACATAGCACCTTACGTCACTCTACCCTCGGCCAAAATCAGCATTCACCCTCAAAACTCCAAACGTCGAGCCCCTGCTCCCAGGCCAAAGGTGCCAGACCCAAAACGCGTGCCTGGCCTCAAACCTCCCTTGGTGGCCCTCGCACAGCCCCATTCACATTGGGGCTGCGGGCTCGCCGAGACGAGCAAGGCCTCGACATAGCACCTTACGTCACTCTACCCTCGGCCAAAATCAGCATTCACCCTCAAAACTCCAAACGTCGAGCCCCTGCTCCCAGGCCAAAGGTGCCAGACCCAAAACGCGTGCCTGGCCTCAAACCTCCCTTGGTGGCCCTCGCACAGCACCATTCACATTGGGGCTGCGGGCTCGCCGAGACGAGCAAGGCCTCGACATAGCACCTTACGTCACTCTACCCTCGGCCAAAATCACCATTCACCCTCAAAACTCCAAACGTCGAGCCCCTGCTCCCAGGCCAAAGGTGCCAGACCCAAAACGCGTGCCTGGCCTCAAACCTCCCTTGGTGGCCCTCGCACAGCACCACTCACACTGGGGCTGCGGGCTCGCCGAGACGAGCAAGGCCTCGACATAGCACCTTACGTCACTCTACCCTCGGCCAAAATCACCATTCACCCTCAAAACTCCAAACGTCGAGCCCCTGCTCCCAGGCCAAAGGTGCCAGACCCAAAACGCGTGCCTGGCCTCAAACCTCCCTTGGTGGCCCTCGCACAGCACCACTCACATTGGGGCTGCGGGCTCGCCGAGACGAGCAAGGCCTCGACATAGCACCTTACGTCACTCTACCCTCGGCCAAAATCAGCATTCACCCTCAAAACTCCAAACGTCGAGCCCCTGCTCCCAGGCCAAAGGTGCCAGACCCAAAACGCGTGCCTGGCCTCAAACCTCCCTTGGTGGCCCTCGCACAGCCCCATTCACATTGGGGCTGCGGGCTCGCCGAGACGAGCAAGGCCTCGACATAGCACCTTACGTCACTCTACCCTCGGCCAAAATCAGCATTCACCCTCAAAACTCCAAACGTCGAGCCCCTGCTCCCAGGCCAAAGGTGCCAGACCCAAAACGCGTGCCTGGCCTCAAACCTCCCTTGGTGGCCCTCGCACAGCACCACTCACATTGGGGCTGCGGGCTCGCCGAGACGAGCAAGGCCTCGACATAGCACCTTACGTCACTCTACCCTCGGCCAAAATCACCATTCACCCTCAAAACTCCAAACGTCGAGCCCCTGCTCCCAGGCCAAAGGTGCCAGACCCAAAACGCGTGCCTGGCCTCAAACCTCCCTTGGTGGCCCTCGCACAGCACCACTCACACTGGGGCTGCGGGCTCGCCGAGACGAGCAAGGCCTCGACATAGCACCTTACGTCACTCTACCCTCGGCCAAAATCAGCATTCACCCTCAAAACTCCAAACGTCGAGCCCCTGCTCCCAGGCCAAAGGTGCCAGACCCAAAACGCGTGCCTGGCCTCAAACCTCCCTTGGTGGCCCTCGCACAGCCCCATTCACATTGGGGCTGCGGGCTCGCCGAGACGAGCAAGGCCTCGACATAGCACCTTACGTCACTCTACCCTCGGCCAAAATCACCATTCACCCTCAAAACTCCAAACGTCGAGCCCCTGCTCCCAGGCCAAAGGTGCCAGACCCAAAACGCGTGCCTGGCCTCAAACCTCCCTTGGTGGCCCTCGCACAGCCCCATTCACATTGGGGCTGCGGGCTCGCCGAGACGAGCAAGGCCTCGACATAGCACCTTACGTCACTCTACCCTCGGCCAAAATCACCATTCACCCTCAAAACTCCAAACGTCGAGCCCCTGCTCCCAGGCCAAAGGTGCCAGACCCAAAACGCGTGCCTGGCCTCAAACCTCCCTTGGTGGCCCTCGCACAGCACCACTCACACTGGGGCTGCGGGCTCGCCGAGACGAGCAAGGCCTCGACATAGCACCTTACGTCACTCTACCCTCGGCCAAAATCACCATTCACCCTCAAAACTCCAAACGTCGAGCCCCTGCTCCCAGGCCAAAGGTGCCAGACCCAAAACGCGTGCCTGGCCTCAAACCTCCCTTGGTGGCCCTCGCACAGCACCACTCACACTGGGGCTGCGGGCTCGCCGAGACGAGCAAGGCCTCGACATAGCACCTTACGTCACTCTACCCTCGGCCAAAATCACCATTCACCCTCAAAACTCCAAACGTCGAGCCCCTGCTCCCAGGCCAAAGGTGCCAGACCCAAAACGCGTGCCTGGCCTCAAACCTCCCTTGGTGGCCCTCGCACAGCCCCATTCACATTGGGGCTGCGGGCTCGCCGAGCTGAGCAAGGCCTCGACATAGCACCTTACGTCACTCTACCCTCGGCCAAAATCAGCACTCACCCTCAAAACTCCAAACGTCGAGCCCCTGCTCCCAGGCCAAAGGTGCCAGACCCAAAACGCGTGCCTGGCCTCAAACCTCCCTTGGTGGCCCTCGCACAGCCCCATTCACATTGGGGCTGCGGGCTCGCCGAGACGAGCAAGGCCTCGACATAGCACCTTACGTCACTCTACCCTCGGCCAAAATCAGCACTCACCCTCAAAACTCCAAACGTCGAGCCCCTGCTCCCAGGCCAAAGGTGCCAGACCCAAAACGCGTGCCTGGCCTCAAACCTCCCTTGGTGGACCTCGCACAGCACCATTCACATTGGGGCTGCGGGCTCGCCGAGACGAGCAAGGCCTCGAAATAGCACCTTACGTCACTCTACCCTCGGCCAAAATCACCATTCACCCTCAAAACTCCAAACGTCGAGCCCCTGCTCCCAGGCCAAAGGTGCCAGACCCAAAACGCGTGCCTGGCCTCAAACCTCCCTTGGTGGCCCTCGCACAGCACCACTCACACTGGGGCTGCGGGCTCGCCGAGACGAGAAAGGCCCCGACATAGCACCTTACGTCACTCTACCCTCGGCCAAATTCAGCATTCACCCTCAAAACTCCAAACGTCAAGCCCCTGCTCCCAGGCCAAAGGTGCCAGACCCAAAACGCGTGCCTGGCCTCAAACCTCCCTTGGTGGCCATCGCACAGCACCACTCACACTGGGGCTGCGGGCTCGCCGAGACGAGCAAGGGCTCGACATAGCACCTTACGTCACTCTACCCTCGGCCAAAATCACCATTCACCCTCAAAACTCCAAACGTCGAGCCCCTGCTCCCAGGCCAAAGGTGCCAGACCCAAAACGCGTGCCTGGCCTCAAACCTCCCTTGGTGGCCCTCGCACAGCACCACTCACACTGGGGCTGCGGGCTCGCCGAGACGAGCAAGGCCTCGACATAGCACCTTACGGCACTCTACCCTCGGCCAAAATCACCATTCACCCTCAAAACTCCAAACGTCGAGCCCCTGCTCCCAGGCCAAAGGTGCCAGACCCAAAACGCGTGCCTGGCCTCAAACCTCCCTTGGTGGCCCTCGCACAGCCCCATTCACATTGGGGCTGCGGGCTCGCCGAGCTGAGCAAGGCCTCGACATAGCACCTTACGGCACTCTACCCTCGGCCAAAATCAGCACTCACCCTCAAAACTCCAAACGTCGAGCCCCTGCTCCCAGGCCAAAGGTGCCAGACCCAAAACGCGTGCCTGGCCTCAAACCTCCCTTGGTGGCCCTCGCACAGCCCCATTCACATTGGGGCTGCGGGCTCGCCGAGACGAGCAAGGCCTCGACATAGCACCTTACGTCACTCTACCCTCGGCCAAAATCACCATTCACCCTCAAAACTCCAAACGTCGAGCCCCTGCTCCCAGGCCAAAGGTGCCAGACCCAAAACGCGTGCCTGGCCTCAAACCTCCCTTGGTGGCCCTCGCACAGCCCCATTCACATTGGGGCTGCGGGCTCGCCGAGACGAGCAAGGCCTCGACATAGCACCTTACGTCACTCTACCCTCGGCCAAAATCAGCACTCACCCTCAAAACTCCAAACGTCGAGCCCCTGCTCCCAGGCCAAAGGTGCCAGACCCAAAACGCGTGCCTGGCCTCAAACCTCCCTTGGTGGCCCTCGCACAGCACCATTCACACTGGGGCTGCGGGCTCGCCGAGACGAGCAAGGCCTCGACATAGCACCTTACGTCACTCTACCCTCGGCCAAAATCACCATTCACCCTCAAAACTCCAAACGTCGAGCCCCTGCTCCCAGGCCAAAGGTGCCAGACCCAAAACGCGTGCCTGGCCTCAAACCTCCCTTGGTGGCCATCGCACAGCACCACTCACACTGGGGCTGCGGGCTCGCCGAGACGAGAAAGGCCCCGACATAGCACCTTACGTCACTCTACCCTCGGCCAAATTCAGCATTCACCCTCAAAACTCCAAACGTCAAGCCCCTGCTCCCAGGCCAAAGGTGCCAGACCCAAAACGCGTGCCTGGCCTCAAACCTCCCTTGGTGGCCCTCGCACAGCCCCATTCACATTGGGGCTGCGGGCTCGCCGAGCTGAGCAAGGCCTCGACATAGCACCTTACGTCACTCTACCCTCGGCCAAAATCAGCACTCACCCTCAAAACTCCAAACGTCGAGCCCCTGCTCCCAGGCCAAAGGTGCCAGACCCAAAACGCGTGCCTGGCCTCAAACCTCCCTTGGTGGCCCTCGCACAGCACCACTCACACTGGGGCTGCGGGCTCGCCGAGACGAGAAAGGCCCCGACATAGCACCTTACGTCACTCTACCCTCGGCCAAAATCAGCATTCACCCTCAAAACTCCAAACGTCAAGCCCCTGCTCCCAGGCCAAAGGTGCCAGACCCAAAACACGTGCCTGGCCTCAAACCTCCCTTGGTGGCCATCGCACAGCACCACTCACACTGGGGCTGCGGGCTCGCCGAGACGAGCAAGGGCTCGACATAGCACCTTACGTCACTCTACCCTCGGCCAAAATCACCATTCACCCTCAAAACTCCAAACGTCGAGCCCCTGCTCCCAGGCCAAAGGTGCCAGACCCAAAACGCGTGCCTGGCCTCAAACCTCCCTTGGTGGCCCTCGCACAGCACCACTCACACTGGGGCTGCGGGCTCGCCGAGACGAGCAAGGCCTCGACATAGCACCTTACGGCACTCTACCCTCGGCCAAAATCAGCACTCACCCTCAAAACTCCAAACGTCGAGCCCCTGCTCCCAGGCCAAAGGTGCCAGACCCAAAACGCGTGCCTGGCCTCAAACCTCCCTTGGTGGCCCTCGCACAGCCCCATTCACATTGGGGCTGCGGGCTCGCCGAGACGAGCAAGGCCTCGACATAGCACCTTACGTCACTCTACCCTCGGCCAAAATCACCATTCACCCTCAAAACTCCAAACGTCGAGCCCCTGCTCCCAGGCCAAAGGTGCCAGACCCAAAACGCGTGCCTGGCCTCAAACCTCCCTTGGTGGCCCTCGCACAGCCCCATTCACATTGGGGCTGCGGGCTCGCCGAGACGAGCAAGGCCTCGACATAGCACCTTACGTCACTCTACCCTCGGCCAAAATCAGCACTCACCCTCAAAACTCCAAACGTCGAGCCCCTGCTCCCAGGCCAAAGGTGCCAGACCCAAAACGCGTGCCTGGCCTCAAACCTCCCTTGGTGGCCCTCGCACAGCACCATTCACATTGGGGCTGCGGGCTCGCCGAGACGAGCAAGGCCTCGACATAGCACCTTACGTCACTCTACCCTCGGCCAAAATCACCATTCACCCTCAAAACTCCAAACGTCGAGCCCCTGCTCCCAGGCCAAAGGTGCCAGACCCAAAACGCGTGCCTGGCCTCAAACCTCCCTTGGTGGCCCTCGCACAGCACCACTCACACTGGGGCTGCGGGCTCGCCGAGACGAGCAAGGCCTCGACATAGCACCTTACGTCACTCTACCCTCGGCCAAAATCACCATTCACCCACAAAACTCCAAACGTCGAGCCCCTGCTCCCAGGCCAAAGGTGCCAGACCCAAAACACGTGCCTGGCCTCAAACCTCCCTTGGTGGCCATCGCACAGCACCACTCACACTGGGGCTGCGGGCTCGCCGAGACGAGCAAGGGCTCGACATAGCACCTTACGTCACTCTACCCTCGGCCAAAATCACCATTCACCCTCAAAACTCCAAACGTCGAGCCCCTGCTCCCAGGCCAAAGGTGCCAGACCCAAAACGCGTGCCTGGCCTCAAACCTCCCTTGGTGGCCCTCGCACAGCACCACTCACACTGGGGCTGCGGGCTCGCCGAGACGAGCAAGGCCTCGACATAGCACCTTACGTCACTCTACCCTCGGCCAAAATCACCATTCACCCTCAAAACTCCAAACGTCGAGCCCCTGCTCCCAGGCCAAAGGTGCCAGACCCAAAACGCGTGCCTGGCCTCAAACCTCCCTTGGTGGCCCTCGCACAGCACCACTCACACTGGGGCTGCGGGCTCGCCGAGCCGAGCAAGGCCTCGACATAGCGCCTTACGTCACTCTACCCTCGGCCAAAATCAGCATTCACCCTCAAAACTCCAAACGTCGAGCCCCTGCTCCCAGGCCAAAGGTGCCAGACCCAAAACGCGTGCCTGGCCTCAAACCTCCCTTGGTGGCCCTCGCACAGCCCCATTCACATTGGGGCTGCGGGCTCGCCGAGCTGAGCAAGGCCTCGACATAGCACCTTACGTCACTCTACCCTCGGCCAAAATCAGCACTCACCCTCAAAACTCCAAACGTCGAGCCCCTGCTCCCAGGCCAAAGGTGCCAGACCCAAAACGCGTGCCTGGCCTCAAACCTCCCTTGGTGGCCCTCGCACAGCCCCATTCACATTGGGGCTGCGGGCTCACCGAGACGAGCAAGGCCTCGACATAGCACCTTACGTCACTCTACCCTCGGCCAAAATCAGCACTCACCCTCAAAACTCCAAACGTCGAGCCCCTGCTCCCAGGCCAAAGGTGCCAGACCCAAAACGCGTGCCTGGCCTCAAACCTCCCTTGGTGGCCCTCGCACAGCACCATTCACATTGGGGCTGCGGGCTCGCCGAGACGAGCAAGGCCTCGAAATAGCACCTTACGTCACTCTACCCTCGGCCAAAATCACCATTCACCCTCAAAACTCCAAACGTCGAGCCCCTGCTCCCAGGCCAAAGGTGCCAGACCCAAAACGCGTGCCTGGCCTCAAACCTCCCTTGGTGGCCCTCGCACAGCACCACTCACACTGGGGCTGCGGGCTCGCCGAGACGAGAAAGGCCCCGACATAGCACCTTACGTCACTCTACCCTCGGCCAAATTCAGCACTCACCCTCAAAACTCCAAACGTCAAGCCCCTGCTCCCAGGCCAAAGGTGCCAGACCCAAAACGCGTGCCTGGCCTCAAACCTCCCTTGGTGGCCATCGCACAGCCCCATTCACACTGGGGCTGCGGGCTCGCCGAGACGAGCAAGGGCTCAACATAGCACCTTACGTCACTCTACCCTCGGCCAAAATCACCATTCACCCTCCAAACTCCAAACGTCGAGCCCCTGCTCCCAGGCCAAAGGTGCCAGACCCAAAACGCGTGCCTGGCCTCAAACCTCCCTTGGTGGCCCTCGCACAGCCCCATTCACATTGGGGCTGCGGGCTCGCCGAGACGAGCAAGGCCTCGACATAGCACCTTACGTCACTCTACCCTCGGCCAAAATCAGCACTCACCCTCAAAACTCCAAACGTCGAGCCCCTGCTCCCAGGCCAAAGGTGCCAGACCCAAAACGCGTGCCTGGCCTCAAACCTCCCTTGGTGGCCCTCGCACAGCACCATTCACATTGGGGCTGCGGGCTCGCCGAGACGAGCAAGGCCTCGACATAGCACCTTACGTCACTCTACCCTCGGCCAAAATCACCATTCACCCTCAAAACTCCAAACGTCGAGCCCCTGCTCCCAGGCCAAAGGTGCCAGACCCAAAACGCGTGCCTGGCCTCAAACCTCCCTTGGTGGCCCTCGCACAGCACCACTCACACTGGGGCTGCGGGCTCGCCGAGACGAGCAAGGCCTCGACATAGCACCTTACGTCACTCTACCCTCGGCCAAAATCACCATTCACCCACAAAACTCCAAACGTCGAGCCCCTGCTCCCAGGCCAAAGGTGCCAGACCCAAAACGCGTGCCTGGCCTCAAACCTCCCTTGGTGGCCCTCGCACAGCACCACTCACACTGGGGCTGCGGGCTCGCCGAGACGAGAAAGGCCCCGACATAGCACCTTACGTCACTCTACCCTCGGCCAAATTCAGCACTCACCCTCAAAACTCCAAACGTCAAGCCCCTGCTCCCAGGCCAAAGGTGCCAGACCCAAAACGCGTGCCTGGCCTCAAACCTCCCTTGGTGGCCATCGCACAGCACCACTCACACTGGGGCTGCGGGCTCGCCGAGACGAGCAAGGGCTCAACATAGCACCTTACGTCACTCTACCCTCGGCCAAAATCACCATTCACCCTCAAAACTCCAAACGTCGAGCCCCTGCTCCCAGGCCAAAGGTGCCAGACCCAAAACGCGTGCCTGGCCTCAAACCTCCCTTGGTGGCCCTCGCACAGCCCCATTCACATTGGGGCTGCGGGCTCGCCGAGCTGAGCAAGGCCTCGACATAGCACCTTACGTCACTCTACCCTCGGCCAAAATCACCATTCACCCACAAAACTCCAAACGTCGAGCCCCTGCTCCCAGGCCAAAGGTGCCAGACCCAAAACGCGTGCCTGGCCTCAAACCTCCCTTGGTGGCCCTCGCACAGCACCACTCACATTGGGGCTGCGGGCTCGCCGAGACGAGAAAGGCCCCGACATAGCACCTTACGTCACTCTACCCTCGGCCAAATTCAGCACTCACCCTCAAAACTCCAAACGTCAAGCCCCTGCTCCCAGGCCAAAGGTGCCAGACCCAAAACGCGTGCCTGGCCTCAAACCTCCCTTGGTGGCCCTCGCACAGCCCCATTCACATTGGGGCTGCGGGCTCGCCGAGCTGAGCAAGGCCTCGACATAGCACCTTACGTCACTCTACCCTCGGCCAAAATCAGCACTCACCCTCAAAACTCCAAACGTCGAGCCCCTGCTCCCAGGCCAAAGGTGCCAGACCCAAAACGCGTGCCTGGCCTCAAACCTCCCTTGGTGGCCCTCGCACAGCACCACTCACACTGGGGCTGCGGGCTCGCCGAGACGAGAAAGGCCCCGACATAGCACCTTACGTCACTCTACCCTCGGCCAAATTCAGCACTCACCCTCAAAACTCCAAACGTCAAGCCCCTGCTCCCAGGCCAAAGGTGCCAGACCCAAAACACGTGCCTGGCCTCAAACCTCCCTTGGTGGCCATCGCACAGCACCACTCACACTGGGGCTGCGGGCTCGCCGAGACGAGCAAGGGCTCAACATAGCACCTTACGTCACTCTACCCTCGGCCAAAATCACCATTCACCCTCAAAACTCCAAACGTCGAGCCCCTGCTCCCAGGCCAAAGGTGCCAGACCCAAAACGCGTGCCTGGCCTCAAACCTCCCTTGGTGGCCCTCGCACAGCACCACTCACACTGGGGCTGCGGGCTCGCCGAGACGAGCAAGGCCTCGACATAGCACCTTACGTCACTCTACCCTCGGCCAAAATCACCATTCACCCTCAAAACTCCAAACGTCGAGCCCCTGCTCCCAGGCCAAAGGTGCCAGACCCAAAACGCGTGCCTGGCCTCAAACCTCCCTTGGTGGCCCTCGCACAGCCCCATTCACATTGGGGCTGCGGGCTCGCCGAGACGAGCAAGGCCTCGACATAGCACCTTACGTCACTCTACCCTCGGCCAAAATCAGCACTCACCCTCAAAACTCCAAACGTCGAGCCCCTGCTCCCAGGCCAAAGGTGCCAGACCCAAAACGCGTGCCTGGCCTCAAACCTCCCTTGGTGGCCCTCGCACAGCACCATTCACATTGGGGCTGCGGGCTCGCCGAGCTGAGCAAGGCCTCGACATAGCACCTTACGTCACTCTACCCTCGGCCAAAATCAGCACTCACCCTCAAAACTCCAAACGTCGAGCCCCTGCTCCCAGGCCAAAGGTGCCAGACCCAAAACGCGTGCCTGGCCTCAAACCTCCCTTGGTGGCCCTCGCACAGCCCCATTCACATTGGGGCTGCGGGCTCGCCGAGACGAGCAAGGCCTCGACATAGCACCTTACGTCACTCTACCCTCGGCCAAAATCAGCACTCACCCTCAAAACTCCAAACGTCGAGCCCCTGCTCCCAGGCCAAAGGTGCCAGACCCAAAACGCGTGCCTGGCCTCAAACCTCCCTTGGTGGCCCTCGCACAGCACCATTCACATTGGGGCTGCGGGCTCGCCGAGACGAGCAAGGCCTCGACATAGCACCTTACGTCACTCTACCCTCGGCCAAAATCACCATTCACCCTCAAAACTCCAAACGTCGAGCCCCTGCTCCCAGGCCAAAGGTGCCAGACCCAAAACGCGTGCCTGGCCTCAAACCTCCCTTGGTGGCCCTCGCACAGCCCCATTCACATTGGGGCTGCGGGCTCGCCGAGCTGAGCAAGGCCTCGACATAGCACCTTACGTCACTCTACCCTCGGCCAAAATCAGCACTCACCCTCAAAACTCCAAACGTCGAGCCCCTGCTCCCAGGCCAAAGGTGCCAGACCCAAAACGCGTGCCTGGCCTCAAACCTCCCTTGGTGGCCCTCGCACAGCCCCATTCACATTGGGGCTGCGGGCTCGCCGAGACGAGCAAGGCCTCGACATAGCACCTTACGTCACTCTACCCTCGGCCAAAATCAGCACTCACCCTCAAAACTCCAAACGTCGAGCCCCTGCTCCCAGGCCAAAGGTGCCAGACCCAAAACGCGTGCCTGGCCTCAAACCTCCCTTGGTGGCCCTCGCACAGCACCATTCACATTGGGGCTGCGGGCTCGCCGAGACAAGCAAGGCCTCGACATAGCACCTTACGTCACTCTACCCTCGGCCAAAATCACCATTCACCCTCAAAACTCCAAACGTCGAGCCCCTGCTCCCAGGCCAAAGGTGCCAGACCCAAAACGCGTGCCTGGCCTCAAACCTCCCTTGGTGGCCCTCGCACAGCCCCATTCACACTGGGGCTGCGGGCTCGCCGAAACGAGCAAGGCCTCGACATAGCACCTTACGTCACTCTACCCTCGGCCAAAATCACCATTCACCCTCAAAACTCCAAACGTCGAGCCCCTGCTCCCAGGCCAAAGGTGCCAGACCCAAAACGCGTGCCTGGCCTCAAACCTCCCTTGGTGGCCCTCGCACAGCACCATTCACATTGGGGCTGCGGGCTCGCCGAGACGAGCAAGGCCTCGACATAGCACCTTACGTCACTCTACCCTCGGCCAAAATCAGCACTCACCCTCAAAACTCCAAACGTCGAGCCCCTGCTCCCAGGCCAAAGGTGCCAGACCCAAAACGCGTGCCTGGCCTCAAACCTCCCTTGGTGGCCCTCGCACAGCACCACTCACACTGGGGCTGCGGGCTCGCCGAGACGAGCAAGGCCTCGACATAGCACCTTACGTCACTCTACCCTCGGCCAAAATCAGCACTCACCCTCAAAACTCCAAACGTCGAGCCCCTGCTCCCAGGCCAAAGGTGCCAGACCCAAAACGCGTGCCTGGCCTCAAACCTCCCTTGGTGGCCCTCGCACAGCACCACTCACACTGGGGCTGCGGGCTCGCCGAGACGAGCAAGGCCTCGACATAGCACCTTACGTCACTCTACCCTCGGCCAAAATCAGCACTCACCCTCAAAACTCCAAACGTCGAGCCCCTGCTCCCAGGCCAAAGGTGCCAGACCCAAAACGCGTGCCTGGCCTCAAACCTCCCTTGGTGGCCCTCGCACAGCACCACTCACATTGGGGCTGCGGGCTCGCCGAGACGAGCAAGGGCTCAACGTAGCGCCTTACGTCACCCTCGGCCAAAATCAGCCCAAAATTTTAAATGCGACAGCTTTAAGGAAAGATGAGATTAAAATAAAAACGGGGGGAAATAGCACATGCGCAAAACTAAAAATCAACGATGTATGTGACAAAAAAAAAAAATGGACCGAGTATGGGAAACTAAATAAATGGAGACATTGAAAATTCTTACAGCGACCCTGTGCAGGGCACAGAAGGAGGAATTAAAAAATAGAGACCGGGAGTCGGATAGAGGGAGACGTAGAAATTTTTAAAAGCGACAGGCTACAAGAAACGTCAGAAAGAAGAAAAAAGTAGGAATGGGGATGAGAATAGAAGGAAACATTGAAAGAAAATTTAAAAAGCGGCAGGGTATACGGAAGAAAAGGATGAATTAAAATTTAGGGAAAGGGAGATGGATATATGGAGTTGTTGAAAGAGAAATTAAATAGCAATGGCCTATAAGGAACGTAGAAAACAATTTTAAAAAAAATCAAGAAAGGGAGACAGAGAGATGTAGAAGGAATTTTAACAAGCAACTGAGTACAAGAAATAAAACGTAGGGACGGGAAGACGGGTAGAGGACGATGTGGAAAGAAAATTTAAAAACTGATGGGATACAAGAAACACAGAAATATTAAAAAAGGGACAGGGAGCTGAAGAGAAGGAAACATAAAAATTGAAAAAGTGAGTGGGTACAGAGGGAGGAATAAAAAACAGATTTGTTAAATCTACCAGAGGTGAGTTACCCTAGGTTTGCTTTACCACAGCGCCGGATGCACGGGGGGAAACGGCTCCGCCAAACGTGCATCCGGGTGATTACCGAGACGCAGGTTCTATAGAATCAAAATATACGTATCCATTATTTTTCCAAGAAAAGGCAGTCCTACGATAATCATTTCTTAGAATTCATTTCCGTATTCTCCTCCCCGTCACGCACGCTCGGTGATTTGAGTCGGCGGTCCTCGGGGGTCGCCGGCGGTCGCCGGCGGTCGCGCACCCGTGTCCGCCGGATGGCCCCTCTTCTTGCAGGCGTGCGCGGTATCCTCGCCGCGGATGCGCCTGTCCGTAACAACTTACTTTGTAAGATTAATATTCCCGGGCCTAGTGTCCGGTTGGGTGGGGACCCTACGAGGAACGTAGCGGCATTGTACGCTGCCGGGGTCGGTTAGCTTCGTTATCTATTACCTTGATTAGAAACCCCTTTCCCATAATTATAGGCTTTAAAACAGTTCTAGGCCTTAAGCAGCTTTCTGGTTAGCATAAGTTTTCTTCTAGCTAGGCTTCTATATTTTTTACAGTTCCCTCCGTTTGTTTTTATTGCATCCCTGCAATTATTTATATCCCCGAGCTCCTTGCCATTTTGCTACTGTACTAGAAAAACAGGTTATACGAGAGTGAAAAATCGCTATTACGCGTACAATCCCCACGATCGCTAAGGCTGCTACAGCGAGGGCCTTTTTGAGCCGCACAGATAGATCAGGAACCCGGGAAGTCAACCCCGACGCGGTATCGGTAAAACCCCGAGATGTATCGTCTTTTTGTACTTGTCGCATTCGAGAACTCATTTCCCAGATTTTATGTACGTCAGTCAAAAATTCCCCTGAATGATCCATACGCGTGCGACGACTCGCATTTAGCGTTGTGCGAACTCCACTTTGCGACGCTAACGTCGTATCTAAGGCCGTAAGATTTTGGAGGGCAATTTTTGAGAGTTCTGCGATTTCAATTTGCCGGTTTTTCAATTTCTCCCGATATGTTTAAAATCGCTTTTTTCCAGTTCGGTCACCCCTAAAGATGGTACGAACCGTCGGAGAAAAGAATGAAATCCCGAGGGCTTTTCTATTAATGGGGTATCGGTCCTGTTAACGCGAGTTAAAAAGGTGCGATGCCAGATGGGAACTTCTACAGTTTTCGGGAGAATTTGTAAATCCGCAGTTACCGATCCTAGAGTGCGAATTCCTCCCCGACGCGGTGGAAGTACTTTATAAGCTTTGTCGCTACGCGACCGAAATACTCCCGATGCCTTTGGTCCCCTCCGGGCCCGGCTCGAGCGAGATTTAATAGGATTAGTTGTGTTACATTTAGTTCGATTTCCCGCAAAAGCGTGGTTAAGATAAAACTGCCGATTCCGACTCTCTGGGGGGGTAACGTCTCTCTACGCAGAGGATGTTACGATATTTGTCTAAAGGAGGAATTTTGATGGTGCGGCGCACGTTAGAGATCGGATCTGCCAAGGACTGTGCTAAGAGGTGTTCTTCTTAACCCAGAGAGATGGTCTCCTGCCTGCAGGAGGTCCTCCTCCTCTGTTTCTTTAATGAAGCTGCCAGCTGGATCCCCTTCATTTTATTCTTCAGCTGCGTTGCCTTTTTCTGGCCTTGGGCTTGGGCCTCAGCAGCTCCTCTGTGCGGCCAGTAAGTGTCCAGCTATGCTTTTTTGCCTGTGCCTCTAGGAGCAGGAGGCCAAAGGCGACCCGCAAAAACCTGAGGCAGATGCAGCAAACAACATCCCCAGAGAGGAACCAACAACTGAGCCCTCACCGCTGCCTCTGGGAGAGGGAAACAACCAGCAACTCTCATCCACAGCGATGACTGTAGCTCTCCTGAAGCAGCAACCCCTTCTTCTGGGGGAGCTTTTGGAGACGCCGCTGTTTTCTCCAAACTGATGCTAATGACACCAGCATTTATGGTGCAATAAACTATCTTTGAGGGCCAGCGTGCTAACGTGAAGACAGGGTCAGGCAGCAGTCTGTGGCTATGGGACAGGCTACAGGGGAGGTGCTGCAGCTGGGAGCAGCTGTGTGGGCTAACCAGAGCTGGGGCATTTTTGTAGAGGTGAGAGGCAGACAGCGCCTTTTCCAAAAGGGGAAACAACACCTGCGGGCACGCACCGGCAAACACCGCATCTCAGCCGAGTGCCGTAAGAGACGGGAGGCAGCCTTCCACGCTTCCTGACCCTGCGGGGACACTGTCCCATTCCCTCGCACCAACTCACCGAGCTCCGCTCCTCCTCGAAGGCGCCACCGCCCTCCTCGGGGCTTTCCCCGGGACCCACCGGTCCGTCCCGCTGCCCCGCTCACCTTCTCCCTCCGTGCAGCCGCAGCCCGGCGACGCCTCCGCTCCTCCCTCGGCTCACAGCAGCCCCTGCACACCGGCAGCCCATTCCGGGGAGGGGCCGTGGCCATCAGCCTCACTGCCCGCACCTGGGGCTCCTCCAGCCCCAACCCACAGCTGGAGCCCCGCAGGAACAGGGGGCCATGGCCCGACCCCCCCCACCCCTCCTCCCCTGCCCTCCCTCACGGCCCCTCACCCCCCGCAAAGGAAGCACCAACGCAGCCGGCACGGCAAAAGAGACCGCAAGCGTTTATTCAGTCACACACAGAGCCGGTTCCGGGAGAGACTCCGCACCGGGGCTCGGGGCCCGGCCCTGGGGCACCTCGGCTGTCCTACCCGGAGCCACGCTCGCCAGTCCGGCGTGGAACAGACACACGGTCGGTCCGTCAGGCTGCTGGAGAGCTGGGCTGCTATGTGCAGGCTGCCGCCAAAACCGAGGAGCCAGCTGCAGGACGCTAGAAGAGAGGAGAAAAGGGGCAGCCAGCTGGATGGGGGGGGAGCGAGAAAGCGTGAGGCAAGGAAAGGGACGGCGAGTGAAGGACGGGGACAGGGAGCCTGACAGAGAGGGAGGAAGAAGCGGCAGGAAGAGAGGCAGCGGGACGGCGGCCGACAAACAAGGACGGGGAGCGGGACAGAGAGGCAGAAACGACCCTGGGCGGGCAGCGCCACGGCGAGGGAGGAAAAGAGAATAAGGGCAGGGAGCCGGACCGAGAGGTACTGCGAGGGACAGCGGCACGGGGAGCAGGACAGAGCAACAGAGAATAAAAAAAGGAAGCGGGAGCGTGAGAGAACCGGGCTGGGGAGCAGGGAGAAGGAGAGAGCAACAGAGGGAAAGAGGACCGGGGAGCGGGACGCTGGGGCAGAGTGAGAAAAAGAGGGGCAGGGAGCAGGACAGAGGGGCAGAGGCAGAAGGAGGACAGAGGGACAGAGAGACAAAAGAGGGAGACGAGGACTGGGCAGAGGGGAGAGAAAGACGGGGGCAAGGAGCAGAGACACAAAGGTGCCGGGAAAAGGACGGTCAGATGGAGCGAGAAACAGGGTCGGGGAGCAGGACAAAAGGACAGAGAAAAAGGCGAGGAAGAAGGAAGGAAGGCTAAAGGTGGGACAGGGAACGGGACATACGCAGCGAAACAAAGCAGAACAGAGAAGAGAGGACAGGGATTGAGGAACAGAGAGAGAGATGCAGGCCGGTACACAGAGACGGCGAAGGTAAGCAAAACCAGCGACAGGCAGGAGGACCTGGTTCTGACAAACCATCGCTCCCGGTGTCGCTTCCACGGCCTCAAAAAATGTGACGTGCCTAACCCTAACCCGTTACTGTGAACGCACAGAGCATCAGCGCAGCAGCACCTGTGCAATAACACATCGCCCACAGCTATACAGAAGAAGAATCCAACTGGATGTTAGAAGACCCCAGACCCTGGCCCCTAACCCTGGCCCCTAACCCTAACCCTAACACTAATGTCCACCAGGTCTACCCAAGGGAAAAAAGGACACCAGGTCTACCCAAGGGAAAAAAGGACATCAGGTCTACCCAAGGGAAAAGAGGACACCAGGTCTACCCAGTGAAACTGGCCATCAGGTCTACCCAGAGAGGGGATTGGGCGGGGTGGGGCTGTCTCTTTTTCCCTAAAACCGGCTGATTTAAGGCAAACCTCCACATTCACCTCTCATTTGCATCTGCGCAACCGCCTCGGTTGGTTTTTTTTTTTTTTCCCGCCAAATATAGTGCTCAAAATCGCCCTTTCTCGCCTCGTTTCTGCCCGCTTCCCATAAACGCCCTCCTGCTGCGAAAAATTGCTGGTTTTTGCTTCTTCCCCCCTGAATTTTTGAGTTTCGCCCTCGAAAGCGGCTCTGTCTCCTTGTGCTCCAAAATACCTGGTTTACGGTGGGAAAAAAAGTGCATATTTATGGTAAACGCCCCTTATTTTATGAGAAAATTACCCCATTTATGGTAAAAAAACCCAAACCCTCTCATTTTATGGGGAAAAAAACCTTCATTTTAGGGCTAAACCCATTCGTTTTGTGCAAAAATACACATGGCAAAAGAAGCATTGTCTGGCAAAAAAATAAAAAACCCCACACACCTCATTTTAAGGCAAAAAAAAAAAAATTCCTTATTTTAGGACAAACCTCCCGCCTTCATTTTCTGGTTAAAAATCCTCATTTTAGGGTAAAAAAAATTCCTCATTTGAGGACAAACAAATTCTTATTTTAAGTCTAAACAAAAAATCCTTATTTTTAAGGCAAAAAGACTTATTTTATGGCAAACACACCCCCCCACCCCGGGTTTACGGCACACCCCCACCCGCATTTTTGGGGGGGGGGGGGGGGCGGAAATTCTGGCAAAAGAAGCAGTTTTGGTCAAAAAACAAAAAGCATTTTATGGCACAAAAAGCAGCATTTTCTGGCAAAACCACACGTATTTATCAGCAACCCTACACATTTTACAGTAAAACCACACATTTTCTGGCAAAAATACATATTTTACGGCAAAACCAC
Organism: Grus americana; assembly: GCF_028858705.1. Taxonomy (NCBI): domain Eukaryota; kingdom Metazoa; phylum Chordata; class Aves; order Gruiformes; family Gruidae; genus Grus; species Grus americana. Next base: position 88,470 of record NW_026561323.1, on the reverse strand, counting down.
ACGTTTTACGGCAAAACCACACATTTTCTGGCAAAAATACACATTTTACGGCAAAAATACACGCTTTCCGGCAAACCCGCGCATTTTAGGGGGGAAAAAAAAATAGACGTTTTCTTCATCATCATTTTAAGCCCCAAATTCCCCTTTTCCCCCCCAAACCAGGCGCCTTTCAGCAAAAAATACCCAATTTTACCCTCGCTGCTGAACCCAAATTCCCTTCCCGCCCCCCGCCCCCCCCATGATTTTTGCCCAAAAATTTGAATTTTGGCACAAAACTTGCCTGGCTTTTCGGAGAGAAATCCAACCAAAATTCACAAATCTTGACTTTTTTCACCCCAAAATCTTGACCTTTGTGTCCAAAAATCTTGACTTTTGTGCCCCAAAATCTTGACCGTTTTTGCCCCCAAAATCATGACATTTTGGTAAAAAAAAAAAAATCTTTAATTTTGTGCCCCCAAAATATTGAAATTCTCACCCAAAAAAATTTGAATTTTCTCCTCCAAAAATCTTGACTTTTACAACCAGAAAAAATCTCGATTTTTGTGCTCCAAAAATCTTCACTTTTACACCCAAAAATCTCGACTTCTGTGCTCCAAAAATCTCCACTTTTGCGCTCAAATATCTTCACTTTTACACCCCAAAATCTTAATTTTTGCGTCCAAAAATCTCCACTTCTCTGCCCCCAAATCTTCACTGTTGCACAAAAATTACCTGTTTTGCAAAACCCCGCCATTTCTGCAGATTAAAAGAAACCCAAAACCCCATTTTTTTAAAAAAAATCCCCAATTTGCCTCTTTACTCCCCAAAAAAATCTGGCCCCCCCCCGTCAAAAATCGCCACTTTTCACTTTTTGAACCAAAACCCACCTTTTTTAGCGCCGTTCTGCGCAGCCGCTCGATCGCGTCACCGCCCGGCCCCAAAACTTTTGCTTTTCACCTCGATTTGACCCTCCCAGCCCCAAAATCCCCCAAAGTGGTTGGATTTCACCCCAAAAACATCGCCCGATTGCCCCCTCGGGGCCCATCTCCTCCTCTCACCTGATTGGCCAATGGCTTCACCCTACCTCCCGCTCACTCAGCCAATGGCAGCGCAGGGATCTCCCCCCTTTGCCCTCACCTGATTGGTCAGGACCTCGATGACCTCAATCGCCACTCAAAAAAGTAGCAAACCCACCCACCCACCCCCGTTTTCGACCCAATTTGCCCCAAAATGGCTCCTCCTGGACACTTGAGGTTCTCCTGGAGGTCTTGGTCTTCTCCTGGACACCTGCCCCCCCCCCAAACCCCATAATTCCCCCATATGACCCCCCCCCCACCGTGGTCACATGGACCTTCTGGACACTTGAGGTTCTCCAGGAGAGTTGGGTTCTCCTGGAATCTTGGGTTCTCCTGGACACCTAGGACCTTCCTGGACACCTGAGTCCCATCCCGGCCACCAGGGTCCTTCAAGACGTTGGATATCCCAACCCTGGTGGCCCAGGAGAACATGGGTAACGGTACCAGAACCGATAGGTGATGACCCAAGCGGCCCAACCCAAGGCGGCGCCGACGGCGTTGCGCGGCCAGTCGTGACGGTAGGCCAAGGTGACGGCCAACAAGACCTGCCAGACCACCACCAAGGCCACGTTGAGGAGGAAGAGGAGGCAGAGGGCAATGCCCGGACGTCTGGGTCCTTCTTCTGTGGTATCTTCATCCTCCTTCCACCCAGATGTTTGGGACGGTTGGGTCCCACCAGGTGGCGGTGGCCTCATGGGTGATGGTGACCTCATAGGTGATGGTGGCTCCATGGGTGATGGTGGCCTCATGGGTGATGGTGACCTCATAGGTGATGGTGGCTCCATGGGTGATGGTGGCCCCATGGGTGATGGTGGCCACCTGGACGCTTGGGTCCACCCAGATGCAGGGGTCCCCCTGACAGCCAAACCGCCCAATGGGAGGACTTGTAACAACCAGCGCCAGAAGGTCTGGACCTTCCCAGGGGCGGAGGAGGAGGTGGGAACCTCCCAGCCGGGATATCTGGGTCCTTCATAGGTCTCCCAACCTGGATGCCAGGGTCCTTCATGGCTCCGTCCCACCTGTTGAGGCCCTTCATGGCCCCATCTCATCCGCTGAGGTTCTTCACGGCCCCATCCCACCCACTGAGGACCTTCATGGCCCCATCTCATCCGCTGAGGTTCTTCGTGGCCCCATCTCATCCGTTGAGGTTCTTCACGGTTCCATCCAACCCGCTGAGGTCCTTCACGGCTCTCCCAACCTGGGTATCTGGATCCTTCACGTCTCCATCCCGTCCGTTGAGCTTCTTCACCCTTCCATCCCATCCCTTGAGGTCCTTCAGGGCTCCATCCCATCCGTTGAGGTTCTTCACCCTTCCATCCCATCCCTTGAGGTCCTTCAGGGCTCCATCCCATCCGTTGAGGTTCTTCACCCTTCCATCCCATCCCTTGAGGTCCTTCAGGGCTCCATCCCATCCGTTGAGGTTCTTCACCCTTCCATCCCATCCCTTGAGGTTCCTCACGGCTCCATCCCATCCGCTGAGGTTCTTCACGGCCCCATCCCATCCGCTGAGGTTCTTCACCCTTCCATCCCATCCCTTGAGGTTCCTCACGGCTCCATCCCATCCGTTGAGGTTCCTCACGGCTCCATCCCATCCGTTGAGGTTCTCCACGGCTCCACTCGACCTGCTGAGGTCCTTCCCTCTCCCCTTTCCTCCTCCAATCCGGGTAGAGGATCCTCCCCAAAGCTCCGGCTTCTTCGGCCAATCCCAAGCCGCAATGAACCAAGGCGAACGCTTGAGGGGAGGCCCCGAACCCTTCCCACCGATGTCCTTCGGCCCGACAGCTCCGCGGGTCGCCGTGGGGCAGGAGAAGGATCCCGCCGGCCGCGGGGCTCAAGCAACGGCCGGTGGCGGCTTCCAAGGCGGCGAAGAGACGGGGGGCGGAGCGAGCCAGGGCCACGCCCACCACCCAGCGACCCACGGCGCGGAGAAGGGCGCCCCCGCCTGGACGGGCCAGGGGTAAGGTGGCCACCAGGAGGGCCACCAACAAGACGGTGGTCCAACCGCCGGCCGAGGCCACCAGGCGCCTGGGGGGGGGGGGAAGGGGAGAGGTCAACTGCCCCACAGGTCCCCCCCCACACCTGTGGTGACACCCTCTGCCCCATAGAGAACCCTCTGCCCCATAGACAGCCCTCTGCCCCATAGCAAACTCCTTGCCCCATAGCCAATCCCCTGACCCATAGCCACCCCTCCTGCCCCACAGACAATCTTCAGCCCCATAGCCACCCCTCTACCCCATAACAAACCCCCCTGCCCCATAGCCCCTCCCCCAGCCCCCCCCACGCCCTGCCCCATAGCCTTCCCTCAGCCCCATAGCCCCTCCTAAATCCCCATAGCCACCCCCCGCCCCATAGCAAACTCTCAAAGCCGCACAGCCCCTTCCCAGCCCCCCAACCCCACCTCCTCCCAGCCCCACACCCCCCTGCCCCATAGCGAGCTCTCAGCCCCATAGACACCCCCTGCCCCGTTGCCAGCCCTCCTGACCCGTAGCAAATCCTCAGCCCCATAGCCCCTCCCCTGGCCACCCCAACCCCCCACACACCCCCTGCCCCATAGCAACCCCCCCGCCCCATAGCCCCCCCAACCCCCATAGACCCCCCTCAGCCCCATAGCCACGCCCCTGCCCCATAGCCAGCCCTGCTGACCCATAGCAAATCCTCAGCCCCATAGCCACCCTCAGGCCCATAGCCAAGGCCCCCAGCCCCATAGCCCCCCCAAAGCCCCATAGCCACTCCTCTGCCCCATAGCCACCCCAGGCCCACGCACCCCCCCTGCCCCATAGCCACCCCCTCTGCCCCATAGCAACTCCCCCCAAGGCCCCATAGCCTCCCCCAAGGCCCCATAGCCCCCCCAGCCCCCCCCATAGCCCCCCCCCCTGCCCCATAGCCCCCCCCCGGCCCCACTCACGCCTCCAGCAGGTTATGGGGCGAGGCCAGCAGACTGTGTGGGTCAGCCCTGGCCCTGAGGGCCGGTCCCAGCCCCACAAGTACGGCCAAGGCCAAAGCGTGGGCCCGGGGAAAAATGGGGGACCCCAGGACGGCGGCCGCCCCACGGCTCAACGCCTGGATGGCCGCCCCACACCACCCCATGGCCGCCCCACAGCCGCCCCACGGCCTCCTGGGAGAGCGGCAGGTGGTGGGGGAGGGGACAAGGACAGGGAGGACACGGGTGGGGGTGGGGAGGGGGGTGGAAGGGGGGACACGGACGGACGGACGCTAAGAAGAGCCCAGGCGGCACTTGGGGGTCACAGGGGCTTTACTGGGGGGGAAGTGTGGGGCACGGGGGTGTCGCCGTCGCCCCCCCCCCACTCGTGTCGCCCCCCCCCGCTCGCGTCCTCGTCCTGCGGCTCCCGATAGTCCCACAGGCGGATGCTGCCGTCCCACTGCGGGGGGGGGGGGGGAAGGGGGGGTCAACCAGCCCCATAGCGACTCCTCTGCCCCATAGCGACTAGGCCCTGTCCCATAGATTCCCCCCGACCCACAGAAAACCCCCAGACCCACAGATTACCTCCCTGCTCCGTAGTCCGCCCCTGCCCCATAGATTCCCTCCCTGTGCCAGAGCTCCCCTGCCCCACAGACAACCCCCTGCCCCATAGATTCCCTCCCTGCCCCAGAGCTCCCCTGCCCCACAGGCAACCCCCTGCCCCATAGATTCCCCCCAGCCCCATAGAGACCCCCCCAGCCCCACAGATGCCCCCCAGCCCCATAGATTCCCTCCCTGCTCCATAGCCCCCCAGCCCCATAGCGACCTCCCCCAGCCCCATAGATTCCCCCAGCCCCATAGGCACCCCCAAGCCCCGCCCCCAAGCCCCGCCCACCGAGGCGCTGGCCAGCGTCCCCTCGTGCGGGTGCCAGCAGACGTCGCGCACGCAGGCGCCGTGATTGGTCAGCCGCCGCACGGCCCGGCCAGTCAGCACGTCGTACACTGCCCGGGGGGGGGGCGGGGCAAGGTTAGGACACACCCCCTGCCCGGAAGCCCCGCCTCCCTTAAGCCACGCCCCCACTCAGCCAGTTAAACCCATCCCACCCACAGGCCACGCCCCAGCATGTAAACCACGCCCCCTTGAAAGCCACGCCCATCCTCTAGACCACGCCCCCTCACCCTCAGACCACGCCCCCACCCTCAGACCACGCCCCTGCCCTGCAGCCCACGCCCCCACCCCCTCAGGCCCCACCCCCTCACCCCCAGACCACGCCCCCACCCCTGCAGACCACGCCCCCTCACCCGCAGACCACGCCCCCTCACCCGCAGACCACGCCCCCACCCCGCAGACCACGCCCCCCACCCCCAGACCACGCCCCCACCCTCAGACCACGCCCCCGCCCCCGCAGACCACGCCCCCGCCCCCGCAGACCACACCCCCACCCCCTCAGGCCCCGCCCCCTCACCCCCAGACCACGCCCCCACCCCTGCAGACCACGCTCCCTCACCCCCAGACCACGCCCCCACCCCCAGACCACGCCCCCACCCCCGCAGACCACGCTCCCTCACCCACAGACCACGCCCCCGCCCTGCAGACCACGCCCCCGCCCTGCAGACCACGCCCCCACCCCTCAGGCCCCGCCCCCTCACCCCCAGACCACGCCCCCACCCCTGCAGACCACGCCCCCATCCCGCAGACCACGCCCCCTCACCCACAGACCACGCCCTCGCCCGCAGACCACGCCCCCTCACCCCTGCAGACCACGCCCCCACACCTTCAGACCACGCCCCCTCACCCGCAGACCACGCCCCCACCCCTGCAGACCACGCCCCCACCCCCTCAGGCCCCGCCCCCACCCCTCAGGCCCCGCCCCCACCCCCTCAGGCCCCACCCCTGCAGACCACGCCCCCTCACCCGCAGACCACGCCCCACCCCCTCAGGCCCCGCCCCCTCAACCCATCCCCCAGGCCCCGCCCCCCAGGCCCCGCCCCCCTCAGGCCCCGCCCCCTCAGGCCCCGCCCCCTCAGGCCCCGCCCCCTCAACCCATCCCCCAGGCCCCACCCCCTCATGCCCCGCCCCCTCATGCCCCGCCCCCTCAGGCCCCGCCCCCTCAGGCCCCGCCCCCTCAGGCCCCGCCCCTCACCCAGCACCGCCCCCGAGGCGCAGCCCGTGCCCAGGTAGAGGCCGCCCCCCCCCCCGCGGGGCGGGGACAGGCGGCAGCGCAGGAGCGTGTGCAGCACCGCGTGCCCGCGGTACGTCATCAGCGAGCTGTCGCCCGGCAACGGCGCCGTCGCCATGGCTGTGGGGGGGGGGGGGAGAGAATCCATGAATGGGGCGGGGTAATTAACGCATGGGTGGGGCTAATTAACCCCTTTATAGCGCTAATTGCCCCAACCCTAATTACCACGGGGCCCCGCCCCCTCCCCTCATGCTCCACCCCCTCCCCCAAGGCCCCGCCCCCTCCCCCAAGGCCCCGCCCCCCCCCCCCGTACCGCGTCGTGGCGCCCGTTGCCAGCGATAGTCCCAGCTCTGCCGAGCGACGGCGCGGCGGGCAGCGGCCAATCCCCCGGGGCCGGCGGGACGCCGAAGGTCCCACAGTTTGGCCGTCTGGTCCTTGGAGTTGGAGACCAGGTAGCGACCGTCACCCTGGGGGTGGGGGGTGGGGGGGTGGGGGGGTGTCGGGGTGGGGGGTCAAGGTCAAAGGGGGGACCCTTAGGTTGGGGCTTTGAGGCACCCCAGGTGTCCCAGTGCCGCCCACGGCATCTCCAGGGCTTCTGGAGAACTTCCCAGTTGGACCAGTTCCACCAGAAACCCTTCCCCGTTGACCCCAGACCCCTTCCCGGTTGCCCCCCAGCCCCTCCCAGCGCCTCACCCTTGGGTGAAGGAAGGTGATGCCGTCGCGGTGACCCGCCAGGAGGCCGACGGGGCGAGGCCGCCCCTCCCCCAGGCACCGGCGGTCCCAGGCCCGGCAGACGCCGTCGTCCCCCCCCGAGAGCAGGAGCTGCCCCCCCGTGTCCCCCAGGGCCACCGCGTTGACGTCGTCCTCGTGGGCCTCCACCTGGGAGAGAGGAGGGAGGTCAAGGTCACCCCGGGGGGGGGGAGGGAGGAGTTCAGGGGCTGCAGGGTGGCCTTGACCTCCATGGGGTGGCCCCGACATCCATAGGGTGACATTGACCCCATGGGGTGGCTTTGGGACCGTGGATGGGGTGGCCTTGACCTCCCTTGGTTGACCTTGACCTCCATTGGGTGCTGTTGACCACCGTTGGGTAGCCTTGACCCCCATTGGCCAACCTTGACCCCATGGGGTGGCCTTGACCCTCCCCCATTGGCCAACGTTGACCCCATGGGGTGGCCTTGACCCCCATTGGCCAACGTTGACCCCATGGGGTGGCCTTGACCCTCCCCCATTGGCCAACCTTGACCCCATGGGGTGGCCTTGACCCCCATTGGCCAACATTGACCCCATGGGGTGGCCTTGACCCTCCCCCATTGGCCAACCTTGACCCCATGGGGTGGCCTTGACCCTCCCCCATTGGCCAACGTTGACCCCATGGGGTGGCCTTGACCCCCATTGGCCAACGTTGACCCCATGGGGTGGCCTTGACCCTCCCCCATTGGCCAACCTTGACCTCAATTGACGACCGTGACCCTCCCATTGGCTGTCCTTGACCCCCACACCCCCAGCCAACCGGCTGCCCCACCCCCCCGCCCAAGCCCCGCCCCTTGCCCCGACGCTGACCCGTAGGACGCGGCGTTGAACCTCCCGGTCGTAGACGTAGAGGCAGCCGTCGTTGGCTCCGCCCACCACCTCCCGCCCATCCGGCCCCACGGCCAATGAGAAGACAGCGAAGCGACGCTCTTCTGGTCTGGGGCGGGGCAAAAGAGGGTGTGGCACGCAGAGCCCCGCCCCTCCAAGCCCCGCCCCCTCAGGCCACGCCCCCTACCGTAGGTCAAGGGCCGTGTGGTTGTCGCCGTCCCCGTAGATGTCGTAGACGTGGACTGGGCGGGGGGGAGGGGCTTTGTCAGACCACGCCCCTTTTCTCCCAAGCCACGCCCTCCCTCGCCTAAGCCACGCCCCCCCGTGGGCACAAGCCACGCCCCCAGGAACACGCTACAGGCACAGGGGGCTGAAGCTCCGCCCCAACCACTTAAGCCCCACCCACACAGGGTGAGGCTCCACCCACAGCACCACTTAAGCTCCACCCACGGGTAAACCACGCCCATTGCCGCAAGCCACGCCCACAATCCCCAAGCCACGCCCCCAGGCCCATTCCCTCCACCTCCATAGAGACACATGGGGGGACCGTAAGCTCCGCCCACATTGCTTAAGCTCCACCCCCGGGGCCAAGCCACGCCCCCAGCCTTAAGCCACGCCCCCAGCCTTAAGCCACGCCCCCAGGCTCAAGCCACGCCCCCAGGCTCCTTCCCTCCAGCTCCCATAGACACGCATTGGGGGGGGGGAGAGGCTAAGCCCCGCCCCAAGCCCTGAAGCCCCGCCCCCCGTCTTAAGCCCCGCCCCCGTCTTAAGCCCCGCCCCCAGCCTTAAGCCCCGCCCCCAGCCTCAAGCCACGCCCCCCAGCCTCAAGCCACGCCCCCAGGCTCCTTCCCTCCAGCTCCCATAGACACACATTGGGGGGGGGAGGCTAAGCCCCGCCCCCCGCCTTAAGCCCCGCCCCCCGTCTTAAGCCCCGCCCCCCGCCTTAAGCCCCGCCCCCACCGTAGTCCGACCAGCTGGAGTAGAGGCACTGGGACGCGTCGGGGGTGAAGACGACGTCCAGGATGCTCCAACCCACGTCGCGTCCCCGCGACGCCCGGAACAGGCGCAGCCCCTCCCCCCGGCACTCGTACACCCGCAGCGTCTGGTCTGGGGGGGGGTTTAATTAACGTTAATTAACTTAATTAACGTAGTTAGGGTCTCCCCGTCGTCAGATCGAGGGGCGTTACCTTGGCAAGCGGAGACGAAGAGGGATCCGTCGTCGGAGAAGAGCCCGCAGAACGCTTTTTGGGGGTAGGAGTCGGCGAAGGCCACGTGGTTGGGGAGGAAACTTGGGGGGGGGGGGGGGCAGAGGGGGGTTAGTTAGGGGGCTGCCCCACACATCCGCACCCCAGTTGTTTCGGGGGTTTGGGGGGGTGTTTTCCCGGTTACTTACTGGGAGCTCAGGCGGGATTTCTCGCCCGGGGAGAAGCTGCCGTGGTGGCAACGGCCCCATTCACGCTGCGGGGAGGGGGGTGGGACCCATAGTGACCCATAGAGACCCCCCCCAGACCCATAGAGACCCATAGGGACCCAGAGCGACCAATAGAGACCCCCCCAGACCCATAGAGACCCATAGGGACCCACAGGGACCCCCCCAGACCCATAGGGACCCATAGGGACCCAGAGCGACCCATAGAGACCCCCCCAGACCCATAGAGACCCATAGGGACCCATAGTGACCCATAGGGACCCCCCCAGACCCATAGGGACCCATAGGGACCCAGAGCGACCCATAGAGACCCCCCCAGACCCATAGGGACCCATAGTGACCCATAGAGACCCCCCCCAGAGCCATAGAGACCCATAGGGACCCATAGTGACCCATAGGGACCCCCCCAGACCCATAGGGACCCATAGGGACCCCCCCAGACCCATAGGGACACATAGGGACCCATAGAGACCCATAGGGACCCCCCCAGACCCATAGGGACACATAGGGACCCATAGCAACCCCCCCTCAGCCCCACAGGGACCCATAGGGACCCCCCCACCCCAGCCCCATAGGGACCCCCCCAGCCCCATAGGACCCCCCCCCCAGCCCCATAGGGCCCCCCCACCCCAGCCCCATAGGGACCCCCCCAGCCCAGCCCCATAGGGCCCCCCCAGCCCAGCCCCATAGGGACCCCCCCAGCCCCATAGGGCCCCCCCACCCCAGCCCCATAGAGCCCCACAGATCCCCCCCCCCCATCCGCCCCTCTCCCACCTGCCGCAGCAGCCGGGGCAGATTCTCCTCGGGGGGGCCGGGTCGCCGCCCCCCCCCCCTCCCCGCCGCCAGTTCCAGCTGCGCCCTCAGCTCGTGGCTCGCCAGGACACGCGTGTCCGGGGGGGGCGGGGCTTCACGGGTGGGGGGAGTCACGTGATTAACCCCACCCCCCCCAACCCCATTTCCCCCCCCCAACCCCCCCATCCCCTCAATTCCCCCCTTCCCCCCCCCCGGCCCCACTCAGGACCCCTCCCCCACGCCCCTCCCCCCCCACGCCCCTCCCCCCCCCCCCAACTCACCGGGGGGGGGAGGGTCCGTTTCTCCCCCTCCCCCATCCCAAACTTCTTCGTCCGATTCGGGGGGGTCCCGCAGCCCCCCCGGGATCTGACCCCTGCGAGGGGGAGGGGGGAGGGAGGGGACAGGCTCGTTAGGCCACGCCCCCTTCGTCCTATAGCTCACCCTATAGGTGCCCCCCCCCGTTTTACCTGCGCAGGAAATAGCTCTGATTCTCTTCCTCTTCCTCCTCTTCTTCCTCTTCCTCTTCCGGGTCAGGACCCCGGGGAGGGGGCCGTGCCCCTCCCCCCCCCGCGCGGCTGCTGCTGTGGGAGCCCATCGCTGGGGGGGGGGGGGAGGGGCATCAGGGGTTTCCATGGCAACGGGATGGGTATTTCCCCCCCCTTCAGCCCTGTCTCCATGGCAACCGCCTGGGACACCCCCCCCACCCCCCGTGTCCATTGGGGATCCCCCCCTGGTCGCCATGGCAACCTCTCTGGGACCCCCCCCGTCCCCATGGCAACGGGCCTAGACCCCCCCCCATAGCGACCACCAGGCCCCCCCCGTTTCCATAGCAACCTCCCCCCCCCCCCGTCTCCATAGCGACCGCCCGGGGCCCTGCACCCCCCCCCCCCCCACCCCGGCGCCGTTTCAGCCAATCAGAGGCCGAGAGGCCGCCGGAGCCTCCCCCATGCCCCCAGCTGAGCGCCCACCAATCAGGAGCCCCCTCCTCACCCGGCGCTGACCAATCAGGAGCGGCGGCGCCACCGCCCCCCCCCCCCCCACACCGCCCGGCCGCCCGCTGCTTGTTTACGTCCGCCGCGCGCCGGAAGGGGCGGGGCCTGCATGGGGGGAACGAGGAGGGGGGCGGGGATTAGGCGTGGCGGGCGGGGATTGGACGCAGAGGGATCACGTGAGCGCTCCTCCCCTGCCGGGGGTGCTAAAGCGGCTCCCATTGGAGTCCCACCGCGCGGGCAGGTGGGCGGGAAGCGGGCGGGCACTGCTGATTGGCTGGGGCGGGGAAGGCCGCGCTGGTCCCGCCTACGGGAACTTTGATCCCGCGCTCGCGGCCAATAAGAAGCCAGCAGCGCCTCGCGACGGCCCCCCCTGGCCCCGCCCCAATAACAACACGTGACCCCGAGTCCCATCCGAGCCCCACCCCCCCCAAGGAGGGGGGGCTCTTTTATTGGTCCATCTAAGCCACGCCCCAAAGCACGTGAGCGAGGCCCCGCCCACCCCCAGGGGAGGGGGCGGTCCCTGAGGTTCCCACAGCGGCCAATGGGAGAGGAGGGGAGGCAGCACCCAGCCGGGGAAGGGGCCAATGAGAAGGTTGCGGGGGGGGGGGGCGGGGTCACTGGTATCAGGGCACGGTCATTGGTTAACAGGGAAAGGAGGCGTGGCCAGCGGGCAAATAGAGGCGGTCGGGGGCAGGGCCATCGGTCAGTGGGACGCAGCGATTGGTCAAGGGGAAGAGGTGGCCAAGGGGGCGTGGCCATGGGGCAGAGGGGCTGAGGCCACGGGTGGTGGGCACCCAACCCGAGGTGGTGGGCAACCAACCCGAGATGGTGGCGGGCAACCAACCCAAGATGGTGGCGGGCAACCAACCCGAGATGGTGGTGGTGGGCAACCAACCCGAGATGGTGGGCAACCAACCCGAGATGGTGGTGGTGGGCAACCAACCCGAGATGGTGGGCAACCAACCCGAGATGGTGGTGGTGGGCAACCAACCCGAGATGGTGGGCAACCAACCCGAGATGGTGGTGGTGGGCAACCAACCCAAGATGGTGGGCAACCAACCCGAGATGGTGGTGGTGGGCACCCAACCCGAGGTGGTGGTGGTGGGCAACCAACCCGAGGTGGTGGTGGCGGGCAACCAACCCGAGGTGGTGGTGGTGGGCACCCAACCCAAGATGGTGGGCACCCAACCCAAGATGGTGGTGGGCACCCAACCCAAGATGGTGGTGGTGGGCACCCAACCCAAGATGGTGGTGGTGGGCACCCAACCCAAGATGGTGGTGGTGGGCACCCAACCCAAGATGGTGGTGAGCACCAGCTCCTGGTGGTCAACGAAGACAATGGCCACCAGCCTGTCGATGGTCAACCAAGACAACGGTCACCCACCCACGCCCGTCAAGCAAAGCTGGTGGCCACCAGCCTGCTGGTCAACCGAGCTGGTGGCCACCAGCCCTCCAGAGTCCCTTGCCCCATCTGCTGGCCACCAACCCCCCCCGCCCCCAGCGCCGGCGTCCTGCCGCGTCACATCTTCTTGACACGTTCCTCCAGCGCCTCCAGCTCCTCCATCACCTCCTTGGGCAGATCTTCTCCAAAGTTCTCCTCGTAGTAACCACGCAACTCCCTCACCTCCTTCTCCCAGAAAGGTCTGGAGACCGAGAAGAGGTCGGAGTAGGAGACACTAGGAAGCCCGTCGAGATCCAAAGCGCCTTCCCGAGGTACCAACCCCACCGGGGTGGACCTGGCGTTGTCTTCTCCTCCCACCCGACTACAGATCCAAGCGAGGACGCGGGCGTTGTGACCGAAACCCGGCCAGACGTAACGACCTGCGGCGTCTTTGAGGAACCAGTTGACGTGGAAGATGCGAGGTAGTCGGGCGCCTTCTCGTTCGCCAATGGTCAACCAGTGGGCCAGGTACTGCCCGGCGTTGTAGCCGAAGAAAGGTCTCATGGCGAAGGGGTCGTGCATCAGGCGGCGACCTGGTGGGGAAAGGGGGCGGGGCCAAGGGGTGGTGAGGTCAGAGCAGCGGTAGGGCGGGGTTGGTGGAGAGGAAGGGCAGGAGGGGGGAGGTGGCAGGGTGGTGGGACATCAGTTATGGGGTGGTAGAACGTTGGGGCCAACGTTGGATGAGGTTATGGGGTGGTAGAACGTGGTTATGGGGTGGTAGAACGTTGGGGCCAACGTTGGATGAGGTTATGGGGTGGGAGAACGTGGTTATGGGGTGGTAGAACGTGGTTATGGGGTGGTAGAACGTTGGGGCCAACGTTGGATGAGGTTATGGGGTGGGAGAACGTGGTTATGGGGTGGTAGAACGTGGTTATGGGGTGGTAGAACGTTGGGGCCAACGTTGGATGAGGTTATGGGGTGGGAGAACGTGGTTATGGGGTGGGAGAACGTTGGGGTCAACGTTGGATGAGGTTATGGGGTGGGAGAACGTGGTTATGGGGTGGGAGAACGTGGTTATGGGGTGGGAGAATGTTGGGGTCAACGTTGGATGAGGTTATGGGGTGGTAGAACGTGGTTATGGGGTGGTAGAATGTGGTTATGGGGTGGTAGAACGTTGGGGTCAACGTTGGATGAGGTTATGGGGTGGTAGAACGTTGGGGTCAACGTTGGATGAGGTTATGGGGTGGGAGAACGTGGTTATGGGGTGGGAGAACGTGGTTATGGGGTGGGAGAACGTTGGGGTCAACGTTGGATGAGGTTATGGGGTGGTAGAACGTGGTTATGGGGTGGTAGAATGTGGTTATGGGGTGGTAGAACGTTGGGGTCAACGTTGGATGAGGTTATGGGGTGGTAGAACGTGGTTATGGGGTGGTAGAACGTTGGGGTCAACGTTGGATGAGGTTACGGGGTGGTAGAACATGGTTATGGGGTGGTAGAACGTGGTTATGGGGTGGTAGAACGTGGTTATGGGGTGGTAGAACGTGGTTATGGGGTGGTAGAACGTTGGGGCCAACGTTGGATGAGGTTACGGGGTGGTGGGACGTGGTGACGACACCAGGATGGTGGGGTTAGCGGGGCTGCCGGGGGCGTGGCCAGGGCGGGCACGGCTCACCCGTGTGCTCGGCGGCGGCGGTGGCCTCGCTCCTCATGGCGCTCCCCACGAAGACGCCGTGGCGCCAGTTGAAGGCCTCGTAGACCAAGGGCACCCCTAACCAAGAAGAAAAGCCACCCGCCATGGACCACCACAGCTGAGAACCAATCGCCTGGCAGGATCTAGGGCAGAGGGGGCGTGGCTTTACCTTCAGGTCTCCGCCCACCAAAGATGATGGCGTCGATGGGGACGCCCTCGGGGTCTTCCCAAGACGGATCCATGATGGGGCATTGTCTCGCCGGGGCGCAAAACCGCGAGTTGGGATGGGCGCAAGGTTGAGGGTCACCTACAAGTTCACCAGATGATGCGAGATGGTCCCGAGGGGGGCGGAGCCTCGGAGAGGAAGGGGCGGAGCATCTTACCAGGTTTCCAAGCTCGACCCAACCAATCGGTGAAGGTGGTGCCGGGGGTCAAAGGTTGATCGATGCCCTCCCAGTAGACGCCGCCGTCGCTGGTTTGGCCGACGTTGGTGAAGATGGTGTTGCTCCGGATGGTGAGCATGGCGTTGGGGTTGGTGCGCATGGAGGTCCCAGGGGCCACCCCGAAAAAGCCGCTCTCGGGGTTGATGGCGCGGAGACGACCTGGGCGGCATGAGGGGACAACGTGGGGTCAAGGGAGGACAGAACCTCAAGAGTCCTGGGGCCACCACGGCCAGGAAAACCCAAGAGTCCTGGGGCCACCAGGGCCACGGGACATCGTGGTCACCACGGCCAGGAGAACTCAACCATCTTGGGGCCACCACGGCCAGGAGAACCCAAGAGAACTTGGGGCCACCAGGGCCATGGGACATCGTGGTCACCACGGCCAGGAGAACTCAACCATCTTGGGGCCACCACGGCCAGGAGAACCCAAGAGAACTTGGGGCCACCAGGGCCACGGGACATGGTGGTCACCACGGCCAGAAGACCCCAACCAGAAACCACCCCCACCCCCCTCCCCGACATCACCTTCAGCGTCAAACTTCATCCAGGCGATGTCATCTCCAACACAATGGACACGCCAACCGGGCAGCGCCGGCGTCATCATGGCCAGGTTGGTTTTACCGCAGGCGCTGGGGAAGGCAGCTGCCACGTATCGCTTCCTGCCCATCGGGTCCGTCACCCCCAGAATCTTGGGGAGAAAAAAGCAAATTTTGGGGCCGTCAAGAGACCCAGGGTGGGCAGGGAGGTCCTAGGACCACCAGGGACGTGGGACATTGTGGCCACCACGGCCAGGAGAACCCAAGTGTCTTGGGACCACCATGGCCAGGAGACCCCAAGAGTCCTGGGGCCACGGGACGTTGTGGTCACCACAGCCAGGAGACCCCAACCATCTCGGGGTCACCGTGGCTAGGGGAACCCCACGAGTTCTGGGGCCACGAGACCCCCAAGACTCTTGGGGCCACCAGGGACACGGGACACGGTGGCCAGCACAACCTAAGTGTCTTGGGGCCACCACAGCCAAGAGAATCCAAGATTCCTGGGGCCACCACGGCCAGGAGAACCACAACTGTCTTTGTGCCACCACAGCCAGGAGACATTGTGGCCACCATCACCAGGAGATCCCGAGAGTCCTAGGACTACCACGGCCAGGAAACACTGTGGCCACCGCAGCCAGGAGACCCCAAGAGTCCTGGGGCTACCACAGCCAGGAGAACCCAACGGTCATGGAGCCACCAGGGCCATGGAACATTGGGACCACCGCGGCCAGGAGAACCCAACGGTCATGGAGCCACCAGGGCCATGGAACATTGGGACCACCGCGGCCAGGAGAACCCAACGGTCATGGGGCCACCAGGGCCATGGAACATTGGGACCACCGCGGCCAGGAGAACCCAACGGTCATGGGGCCACCAGGGCCATGGAACATTGGGACCACCGCGGCCAGGAGAACCCAACGGTCATGGGGCCACCAGGGCCATGGAACCTTGGGACCACCGCGGCCAGGAGAACCCAACGGTCATGGGGCCACCAGGGCCATGGAACCTTGGGACCACCGCGGCCAGGAGAACCCAAGTATGTTGTGGCCACCACGGCCAGGAGACCCCAGAAGTCTTTGGGCCACCACAGCCGGGAGACATTGCGGCCACCCTGGGCAGGAGAACCCAAACGTGTTGTGGCCACCACGGCCAGGAGACCCCAAGAATCCTGGTGCCGCCAGGGCCACGTATATAAACCCCCCCCAAAAGCCTTAAAATTCAGGGGAAATGGGTTAAAACGGAGGGGGAGGCCCCAAAAATCACCAGCATGTGCTCGGCCAGCCAGCCCTCGTCGCGCGCCAGGCGGGAGGCGATGCGGAGGGCGAAGCATTTTTTGCCGAGCAAGGAGTTCCCGCCGTAACCGCTGCCGAAGGAAACGATGCGTCGGCGGTCGGGGTGGTGCGCGATGAGCGTGCGGGGCGGGTCGCAAGGCCATTGGTTGACGAGGGGTTCTGGGAGGGAACGGGGGCGGGGTTAGCGAGGGGAGGGGGGCGGGGTTAGCGAGGGGAGGGGGGCGGGGCTTACCGCGGAGAGGGAGGGGCCTGCCGACAGAGTGGAGGCAGCGGATGAAGTCATCGCGGGCGAGGGCGGGGAAGGTCTGGGGGCCGACGCGGGTCATGATGCGCATGGAGGCGACGACGTAGGGCGAGTCGGTGAGCTGCACCCCCACCTTGGCCAGCGGGGACCCCACGGGGCCCATGCTGAAGGGGATGACGTACAGCGTGCGGCCTGCGCCGCGGCAGCGACGGAAAACGGGGGGAAGGGGGACAAAAAAAAAGAGGGATAGAGAGGGAAAATACAGGGAAAAAGAGTAACGGGGAAAAGGGAAAAGTGAGGAGAGAGAAAAGGGGGAAAGGGGGAAAAATCGTGATGGGAAAGGGGAAAAGAGGGAGAAAAAATAAGAAAAGGGGGAGAAATAATACAGGGAAAAAAGGAAAATAATAGAGAAGGAAAATAGGGGAAAAACAGAGAAAGAAAAAAAAAAGAGAACAAAAAAATCAGGGGGTGTCAGAAAACCATGGGGAAATTAGGAGAAAATGGGGGGAAATGAAGGGAAATCGGGGGGAAATGAGACATTTGGGGGGAAACGAGGGAAATCTAGGGGGGAATGGGGGGAGTTTGGGGAAAACCAAGGAAAATTTGGAGGGGAAATGGGGAAATTTGAGAAAAAACAGGGAAAGTGGGAGGGGGAATTTGGGAAAAAATGGAGGAAAGGGGAAGAGATGGGGGGGAAATTGGGACAATAGGGACAACGGGGGGGATACAGGGAAAATTGGGGGGGAGGGAATTCAGGAAAACCAGAGGAAATTTGGGATAAACAGGGAAAATGGGGGGGAATTTGGGGAAAACGTGGAAAAAAATGAGGAAAATTTGGGGGGAAATGGGGAAGAAAAAGGGGGGGGAACGAGGGGAAAGGGTGGGGGGAAATTTGGGGAAAAAGGGGGGAATGGGGGGGAAGGGGTAGTTTGGGGAAAAATTGGAAAAAACAGGGAAAATTGGGGGGGGAAATGGGGGGAAGAAGGGAAAACGGAAAATTTGGGAAAAATGGAGGAAAAAATGGGGGGAAATGGAAAAACAGGGGAAAAACAGGGAAAATTTGGGAAAATAGGGAGGAAAAAGGGGGAAAATTTGGGAAAACGGGGGAAATTTGGGAAAAATGAGGGGAAATCCGGGGCAATTAGGGTTTAAAAGGGCCCCCCTAAATCCTGGGGGCCCCCCCTTACCCTCCATACACCCCGGGAAGCGTTCCTGCACGGCCTGTTCCAACTCGGGGGGGCTCATCCAATTGCCCAACTGTCGGGGTCCCCCCCCGGGGGGTTTCGGGGGGATGGAATCCCTTTCCCTTTCCGTCACCAAAACCGTTCGGTTTTCCACTCGCGCCACATCCCGCGGATCCGTTCGCGCCAACCAGCTGCGAGAAACACCCCCCCCAAAAAAAAAAATCTCATTAAAAACATGGGGTTTTTAAGGGGGGGGGGGGGGTCGACTTTTGGGGGGTTTTTTGGGGTTCTCTTACCAGTTGTCATATTTGGGGAGGGGGTGCAGGAGCCCCTGGGCCTGGAGCTGGGCCAGGAGGGCGACCCCCTCCTCGGGGGAGCCATCGCAGAGGCGGACGGCGCGGGGGCGGCAGAGGCGAACCCCCTCTTCCACAAAACGACGGGCGGGGGGAGGGAGGGTCCCCAACCCCTCCCCCGTGCTCGGGGACACATCCCAGCTCCAAGCCCGGCAGGGGGGGAGGGGGGGGAGATGGTGGCTTTGGGGGGGGGACGGACGACAACACACACATGACACGGTTGAATTACGCAACTCTGTTTGCATTGGGCCCCCCCAAATTGGACCTTGCTCTGCCCCGGAGGATGCTGGGAAGGGAGCACCCCCCCACAGTGTCATCTCCCCCCCCCAGGACAACACGGGGGCAAAGGGCGGCTGTGGGTGGCCCAACCCCCCCACCCCCCGAGGGGACTGGGGAGTTTGGGGGCCCCACAGCCCCCCAAGTAGCCACAGACCCCCCCATGAGCCCCTAAGTAGCCCCAAAGCCCCCCCAAGTAGCCCCAAACAGCCCCACAGCCCCCCCCAATAACCCCTGTCTCCCCTATAGCCCCCCCCAAGTAGCCCCAGACAGCCCCACAGCCCCCCCAATGAACCCCTAAGTAGCCCCACAGCCCCCCCAAGTAGCCCCAGGCAGGCCCACAGCCCCCCCAAGTAGCCCCAGCCCCCCCAATGAGCCCCTAAGTAGCCCCAAACAGCCCCCCTAAGTAGCCCCCACGTAGCCCCCCTAAGTAGCCCCCCTAAGTAGTCCCACAAGAAGCCCCAGGCTGCCCCACAGACCCCCCATGAGCCCCTAAGTAGCCCCTGTCTGCCCCACAGCCCCCCCCAAGCAGCCCTGCAGCTCCTCAAGGAGCCCTGCAGCCCCCCCAAGTAGCCCCAGACAGCCCCACAGCCCCCCCAGTCACCCCTTGGCTGCCCCACAGCCCCCCAAGTAGCCTCCAACCCCCCCCCAAATCCCCCCTAGCCCCCACAAGCCCCCTTCCCACCCCCCAAATGCCCCCCCCCCAGCCCCCCCAAATCCCCTTCCCACCCCCCCAGATCCCCCCCACTTACCCCCCCAGCCTTCCGATGACCTTCTGCATCCCGGCTGCTGCTGCTCCTCCTCGGTCCAGGGGTCCCCCCCCAAACTTATAACCCCCATTGAAGGGGGGGGCTCCCCCCCCCCAAAAAAAAACAGGCCAGGCCCCACCCCCTGGAGTGGGCGTGGTTTAAGGGGGTTAAGCCCCGCCCCTATTTCCCAGGCTGATGTAACACCCCGTTGGCCTTGCCTGCAGGCCACGCCCCTTTGTTTGTGTAGGGTCGCCTGGGGAGAAAATAAAAAAAAAATATACCTATTTATATTTATATACGTACCTGGGTGCCCCCTTAGGTGTTTTAGGGGCTCCTGAATCGATTTTTAGGGAGATCCCCAAGATTTGGGACCCCCTGAATTAAGAGGGGGTCCCCCATGGTACATACCCCCCCCCTCCATAGAATTAAAGGGTTCCCTAACCATATACCAATATACGCCCCTCCCCTATGGATTTAAGGGGGGGGTCCCCGTAGCACATAGCCATCCCCTATAGAATTAAAGGAGGTTCCCGTGGTATATAGAGCCCCCCCTCAGAATTAAGGGGGTCCCCCCACCCAAGGAGAGGCACCAGCACCCTGAGGTAAAAGCTGACACCCCCCACTCTCAATTAAAAAAAAAAGCCCCCCAAAAACCCCATTTCCAGCCGGTTTTACCTCATCCCGCCGCCCCCAGCCGCGCCTCCATTCCCAGCCGCGGCTTCACAGCTCCGGCAGCGGCCGCCGCCATTTTCCTTCCTACCCTAAAGGTCAGTAAGCTTCCCCCAAAAAGGGTTGAGGGGTTAATTAAGGAGGGGAGGATGTTAATTAGCGGGGGGGGGGGTTTAATTAGGAGTTAAATGGGGCTTCTGCCCCCTCCCGGGCGCGGTAATGGCGGCTCTCCTCAGGGCTAGAAAATGGCGGGAAGCCAGCGCGCATGCGCGGAGCGGCGCCAAATCCACAAAGCACATGCGCGGAGGTCGCTCCACGCTCTTCTGCGCATGCGGAGCTGCCGGGAGTGAGGGCGGAACAAGGCAGGGCGGAAAGTCGGGCAGGTTTCGCACATGCGCAAACAGAGACAGTGAGGGCAGAGCGGCGGCGGGGAAGGGCGGGCAAGCGCCGCTCATGCGCGATGGAGCGCAGTGAAGCTGGGGCGCGGTACTGGCGCCGGGCAGCGGCTGTTTGCGGAGGGGCGGGGCTATGAATAGTAATTAGCAGCGATGCATATTAATTAGCATCAAGCGAACCCAATCATTCGGGGGCTTCTTCGGCTGAGTAACAAAGAGGGTTGGTGAATATTAATGAGCACCGGGAACTATTTATGGCATCGCTGGCCGTTAACGGCCCGGCCCTAATTAATATTAATGAGCATCACGCTGTTAACGAGCGTGATGAAGCTGTGAATATTAATGAGCATGGCTGTTAATGGCTATTAATGAGCAGTGGCGCACGCTAATCAGCGTTAATTGCTGTCTGTTAATAATATTAATGGTCATTAACGGCTCTTAATTAATAATGAAGGCTCCTAATTGGCATGTTAATTATTTTATTAACTTAATTAGGGGCTGGGAGACGCTCGTTTGGGGGTTTCAGGCCTTTTTGAGGGTGACTTGGGGCTTTAATGAGAAAAATTATTACAATTAGCATTAATTAATAGTAAATAACAGTAGTTAGCGCTAATTAATAGTGATTAATGGTAATTAATTCATGTGAGTTTCGGTATTTTCCACAATTTTCCTCATTTCGGGTTTTTTGGACCCATTTTGGGGGCAAAAGGGGGGTAGGGCCCCTTTTTGTCCAATGATGAGGGGGTTTACCCAAAAAATCGGGGGAGATGGGGAAAATTTGGGTTCAAAAAGACCAAATTAGGGAAAATTAATGAATTTGGGGGGGACTTTTCCCCCAAATTTTCATAATGTTCTCAACTGTTCCCCGATTTTCCCCAAATTCTCCCAACTTTCCCCTAATTATCCCCAAGTTTCCCTAATCCTCCCTTTTTCACCCCAAATTTCCCCTAATTTTCCCAAATTCCCTCTAATAATCCCCAATTTCTCCCAATTTTCCCCAATTTCCCCCTAAATTCTCCCCCAATTCCCCTAATTTTCCCTACTCTGCCTTTTTTCACCCCAAATTTCCCCTACTTTTCCCCAATTTCCCTCAATTCTCCTCAAATTCTCCCTAATCCGCCTTTTTTCACCCCAAATTTTCTCTAATTTTCCCAAATTCCCCCTAATTCTGCCAAAATTAGGGGGAATTTGGGGAGAATTGAGGGAAAATTGGGGTTTAAAACTTCAAATCTGGGAAAAATAGAGAAATTTGGGGTGCAAATGCTGGATTAGGGAAAATTTGGGGGGAATTTGGGTTTGAAAAGTACAAATTAGGGAAAAATTGGGGTGAAAAAAGGTGGATTAGGGAAAATGGGGGGATATTGGGAGAAAATGGTGCAAATTTGGACATAAAAAAGGGGAAATATTGAGGAAATAAAGGCAAAATTGGGGGAAATGGGTAAATTAGGGGAGATCAGGGAAAATTAGGACAGAATTAGGGGAAATTGGGGGAAAATTGTGGAAATTAATTGGAATTGGCGGAAATTAGGGATAAATTAAGGGGAAATGAGGGAAATTGGGGAAACTCTGGGGGGAATTGGGGGAAATTGAGGAAAAATACCAGAAATTAGTAAGATTTGGGGAAATTAGGGGAAAATAAGGGGAAAACCAGAGGAAATTGGGGGGGAATCAGAGGAAATTTGGGGGAATTGGGGGAAAGAGGAAACGTTGAGGGGAAATTAGGGGAAATACAGAGGAAATTAGAGGAAAACAGAGGAAATTGGGGGGGGAAATTGGGGGAAATGGGGGAAATCAGGGGAAAACGGGAAAACAGAGGAAATTTGGCAGAAACGGGGGGGAACAGAGGAATTGGGGGGAAATGGGGGAAATCTGGGGGAAATGGGGAAAGCAGAGGAAATTTGGGGAAATACAGGGGAAATTAGGGAAAATCACAGGAAAACCAGAGGAAATTTGGGGAAATGGGGTGAAATTAGGGGAAACCAGGGAAAAAACAGAGGAAATGGGGAGAGATTAGGAGAAATCAGGGGAAAACCAGAGGAAATTTGGGGGAAATGGGGGAAAATTAGGGGAAAGCAGAGGAAAAATGGGGAAATGGGGGTAAATTAGGACAAGTCGAGGGGGAATTTGGGGAATCAAGGGAAAACCAGAGGAAATTTGTGGGAAAGGGGAGGAAATTGGGGGAAAACAGGGGAAATAGGGGGGAAATGGGGGGAAATGAAGGGAAAACAGAGGAAAATGGGGGAAAATAATGGGAAAACCAGAGGAAATTTGTGGGAAAGGGGAGGAAATTGGGGGAAAACAGGGGAAATATGGGGGAAATGGGGGGAAATGAAGGGAAAACAGAGGAAAATGGGGGAAAATAATGGGAAAACCAGAGGAAATTTGGGGGAAAGGGGGAGAAATTTGGGGAAAACAGAGGGAAACAGAGGAAATATGGGGGAAATCAGGAAAATTTGGGGGAAATGAAGCAAATTTGCCCCCCCCCCCCACTTGGTGGGTTATGGGATGCCAGGGCGGGGGGGAGGGCATGTGTGGGATGGGGATCTATAGGGCCAGCCCCATATATGGCCATAGGGTGAAGGTGCCCCACGGCCCCACTGGCGTCACGAGCTGATCGGGTGTCGGGGGGGATCCCAAAAATATCCCATGGGGGGGGAGGGGGGGAGGGGAACAAAGGGATGGGGGGGAGGGGGAGGGCTCCCACCTGTCCTTTGTCTGTCTGTCCCCTCCCCCACCCCGGGGGGACCCAGGCGTCCCGCGCGCCTTTTGTCTCGCCTCATCCATCCCATAATAACCCGGGGGGGGGGGGGTATAGGGGGCCCCTATAGGGATGGGGGGGTGTTCTATGGGGCTGGGGGGGGGTTCTATAGGGGTCCTATGGGGCTGGGGGTTTCTATGGGGCTGGGGGGTTCCTACAGGGGTCCTATGGGGCTGGGGGGGGGTTTCTATAGGGGTCCTATGGGGCTGGGGGGATTCTATGGGGCTGGGGGGTTCCTATAGGGGTCCTATGGGGCTGGGGGGGGGGGTTCTATAGGGGTCCTATGGGGCTGGGGGGATTCTATGGGGCTGGGGGGTTCCTACAGGGGTCCTATGGGGCTGGGGGGATTCTATGGGGCTGGGGGGTTCCTACAGGGGTCCTATGGGGCTGGGGGGATTCTATGGGGCTGGGGGGTTCCTACAGGGGTCCTATGGGGCTGGGGGGATTCTATGGGGCTGGGGGGTTCCTACAGGGGTCCTATGGGGCTGGGGGGGGGTTTCTATAGGGGTCCTATGGGGCTGGGGGGATTCTATGGGGCTGGGGGGTTCCTACAGGGGTCCTATGGGGCTGGGGGGATTCTATGGGGCTGGGGGGTTCCTACAGGGGTCCTATGGGGCTGGGGGAGTTTCTATGGGGCTGGGCCCCCCATAGATCCATAGGGGTCCCCGTGGCCTTGAGGTGGCTGCTCTGTCCGTCAGGTCCCCCCTCCCCCCCCCCGGTGACGCAGCTTTGGGGGGGGGGGGTGGGGGGGAGGGGGGGATATAATGGGGAGACCCCCGGGCGGCGCCCGCAGACCCACGGGCAGGTGGGGCAGGGGCAACTGGGGGCACTGGGAGGGACTGGGAGGGGTCTTTGGGGGGACTGGGAGGGAACTGGGAGGGACTGGGAGGGAACTGGGAGGGACTGGGAGGGGGCTATGGGAGGACTGGGAGGGACTAAGAGAGTCTATGGGGGAACTGGAAGAGACTGGGGGGCACTGGGAGGGAACTGGGAGGGGTCTATGGGGGAACTGGGAGGGAACTGGGATGTGCTGGGGGAGGGCACTGGAGAAATCCTGGGGGATACTGGGACATACTGGGCAGGACTGGGGGGGGGGGGAGTGTTACTGGGGAACTACTGGTGTGGATATTGGGGCATACCGGGACATACTGGGACATACTGGGAGGGGTTGTTGTGTCCCGGATCAGGACCAGAGACCCCCCCCCCAAGTCAGCGCCTGAGACCGCAGAGAGAGGTGGGGCACTGGGAGCACTGGGAGGGACTGGGAGGGGTCTACGGGACAACTGGGGGGAACTGGGAGGGACTGGGAGGGTGTGTGGGGGCACTGGGAGGGACTGGGGGGACTGGGAGGGACTGGGAGGGTCTGTGGGGCAACTGGGAGGGACTGGGAGGGGACTGGAAGAGCACTGGGAGCACTGGGAGAGAACTGGGAGGGACTGGGGTGAGACTGGGAGGGCACTGGGATGCACTGGGAGGGTCTAGATGGGAAATGGGAGGGACTGGGAGGGACTGGGGTGGTACTGGGATGTACTGGGAGGTGCTGGGCTGGGGTAAAGCTCCGGCAGCGTGAGGCACTGGGCGAACTGGGCTGAACTGGGAGCACTGGGGAGGCACAGAACCTCCTGGAAATGACTCGAGACGGGTCCTACTGGTGGAACTGGGATGGAACTGGGACGGAACTGGGATGGTCCCCCCCCTCCCGGTCCCAGCTTGGCCATGCCGGACGTGGAGATGACGGAGTTCGGGGAGGCGGCCCCCTACCTCCGCAAGTCGGAGAAGGAGCGTGTGGCCGCCCAGACCCGCCCCTTCGACCTGAAGAAGGACATCTTCGTCCCCGACGAGCGGGAGGAGTTCGTCAAGGCCACCATCATCAGCCGTGAGGGCGCCAAGGTCACCGCCCAGACTGAGCATGGCAAGGTGGGGCACCCAGAACCCATCCCACCTTCTGCAGCATCCATGGGGCACCTAGGACCCATCCCACCTTCCAGAGCACCCATGGGGCACCTAGGACCCATCCCACCTTCCAGAGCACCCATGGGGCACCTAGGACCCATCCCACCTTCCAGAGCACCCATGGGGCACCTAGGACCCATCCCACCTTCCAGAGCACCCATGGGGCACCTAGGACCCATCCCACCTTCCAGAGCACCCATGGGGCACCTAGAACCCACCTCACCTTCTCCAGCACCCGTGGGGCATCCAGAACCCATCCTACCTTCTGCAGCACCCATGGGGCACCTAGGACCCATCCCACCTTCCAGAGCACCCATGGGGCACCTAGAACCCACCTCACCTTCTCCAGCACCCATGGGGCTCTCAAATGCCGTCCCACCTTCTCCAGCACCCGAGGGACACCCAGACCCCATGCCACCTCCTCTACCTCTTGAGGGACACCCCGACCTCCTCCAGCACCCAAGGGAACACCCTATGGGTGGGGCCAACTGGGCCAACTCCTTACCCGCCCCCCCCCCCCCCCCCTCACCTCGAGCAGACGGTGACGGTCAAGGAGGACCAGATCATGCAGCAGAACCCGCCCAAGTTCGACAAGATTGAGGACATGGCCATGCTGACCTTCCTCCACGAACCTGCCGTCCTCTACAACCTCAAGGAGCGATACGCTTCTTGGATGATCTACGTGAGTCAACAACCCACGAGGTTCTCTAGATCCTTCAGAACCAGGACAACCCATCTCCAGATCCAACGGACCACCCAGAGCTGGGATGTCCTCTCCTGGGGTGGAAGGTGGGACCTCATGGTTCTGACCCACCCATCTTCTTCTCCAGACCTACTCGGGGCTCTTCTGTGTGACGGTCAACCCCTACAAGTGGTTGCCCGTCTACAACGCCGAGGTGGTGGCCGCCTACCGAGGGAAGAAGCGGAGCGAAGCTCCTCCCCACATCTTCTCCATCTCGGACAACGCCTACCAGAACATGCTGACGGGTAAGGACCTCTTCATGGAGGACCTTGTGACCGTGCCCCCTTTGCCCTTATATGGAGGGGAAGGGGGTGGAGCCAAGGAAATTCACCGTTTCTCCTCCTCATCCCACCAGATCGGGAGAACCAGTCCATCCTCATCACGTGAGTGACGCCCGCCTCGGCCCCGTCCACTTGTCCGCATAGCCCCACCCCCTTCCCAGTCAGCCCCGCCCCCCCCCCCCCCCAGCTTCACTCTCATTGGCTGCCCCCAGCGGAGAATCCGGGGCGGGGAAGACGGTCAACACCAAGAGGGTCATCCAGTACTTCGCCGTCATCGCCGCCATCGGCGACCGTGGCAAGAAGGAGGCGGGGAGCCCGGGCAAGGTGAGGGGTGGGGCGGTGGGACATCCTGGGGCTGCTCGGTGCTCCTCACCCCGCTGTCCCACCGCCCACCTGGCCACCCCACCACCCCTCTGTCCCACCACCTAACATCTGACCACCCAACTGACCACCCAACCATCTGACCAGCCATTTGACCCAATGATCCACCCAATTGCTCAGCCAATGAATGAACCAGCCACCCAACCCACCATCCAACCAACCAACCGCCCATCTGACCACCCAACCGTCCATCTGACCATCCATCCACGCACCCAACCATCCATCCAACCACCTGTCCAACCACCCAACCAACCACCTATCTGACCACCCAACCACCCATCTGACCAACCATCTGACCAACCATCCAACCAACCATCTCACCAACCATCTGACCACCCATGCAACCAACCAACCACCCAACTAATCATCCAACCATCCTTCTGACCAACCATCCAACCATCTCACCAACCACCCAACCAACCACCCAACCACCCCTTGTCCCACCCCACCAGGGCACCCTGGAGGACCAAATCATCCAGGCCAACCCCGCCTTGGAGGCCTTCGGCAACGCCAAGACCGTCCGCAACGACAACTCCTCCCGATTCGTGAGTGGGGGTCTGTGGGGCAGGACCTGTGGGGTGGGGTGGGACGTATGGGGCGGGGTGGGACCTCCTAGGAGAAGGTGGCCACCTCCACCCGCCGCTGCTCCTCTCCCAGGGGAAGTTCATCCGGATCCATTTCGGCGCCACCGGGAAGTTGGCGTCGGCCGACATCGAGACCTGTGAGTTGTCCACCGCCCCCCACCCGTCCATCTCCTCCCCCTCCAACCTCCCCCCACCCACCTTCTCCCCACCCCAGACCTCCTGGAGAAGTCCCGCGTCATCTTCCAGCTGAAGGCTGAGAGGAACTACCACGTCTTCTACCAGATCCTCTCCAACAAGAAGCCGGAGTTGCTGGGTGAGTCACCTTTCCCACCCCACCCATGGACCTTTGACCTTGTGCCCTCGTCCCAACTACGTCTTCTCCTCGCAGACATGATGCTGGTGACCAACAACCCCTACGACTACGCCTTCATCTCCCAAGGAGAAACCACGGTGCCCTCCATCGACGACAGGGAGGAGCTCCTGGCCACAGACGTGAGATGGAGGGCCACCATCTCAGGGTGGGGGTGGCTGCTTGGAGAAGACCTTCACCCATGTTTTGACCTTGCAGAGCGCTTTCGACGTCCTGGGCTTCACCCAAGAGGAGAAGAACTCCATCTACAAGCTGACGGGCGCCATCATGCACTTTGGTAACATGAAGTTCAAGCAGAAGCAACGGGAGGAGCAGGCAGAGCCGGACGGCACTGAAGGTGGGTGGTCAACCGGGCAGTCACGGGGTGGGATTTGAGGTCAACTGCGTGGTCCTCCAAGGTCATGTCTTCTCCTGTGCAACCTTAGAGGCGGACAAGTCAGCTTACCTGATGGGGCTGAACTCGGCCGATCTTCTCAAGGGCTTGTGCCACCCCCGGGTGAAGGTGGGCAATGAGTACGTCACCAAGGGGCAGAACGTCCAGCAGGTGAGGAGGACATCCTCCAAAACGTCCTTCTTTTGGGGTGAGGCAGTGCCACCCCAGCCAAGGAGGACATGGAGAACCCAAACATCCTTGTTCCAGGTGATTTATGCCGTCGGGGCCTTGGCCAAGGCCGTCTACGAGAAGATGTTCAACTGGATGGTGACCAGGATCAACAACTCGCTGGAGACCAAGCAGCCGCGGCAGTACTTCATCGGCGTGCTGGACATCGCCGGCTTCGAGATCTTCGATGTGAGGCCTGGTTGACCCTGTTGCGTTGTCCCCGTTGGGTGTTGAGTTCACCCCGTTGATTCCACTGGATGTTCTGTTGACCCCGTCGGGGCTCAGGTTGACGCCATTGACGCCATTGGGCCTTCAGTTGACCCCATTGGGTCTTCCGTTGACCCCGTCGATCCCACTGGGTGTTGTGTTGACCCCATTGCATGTTCCATTGACCCCATTGACCACATTGAGCATTGCCTTGACCCCGCTGGGTGTCTAGTTGACTCTGTTGATCCCATTGGGCGTCATGTTGACCCCGTTGGGTGGTGACTTGCCCCTGTTGATCCCATTGGACATCACGTTGACCCCCTTGACCGTCCCCTCCCTCCCCAGTTCAACAGCTTCGAGCAGCTCTGCATCAACTTCACCAACGAGAAGCTGCAGCAGTTCTTCAACCACCACATGTTCGTGCTGGAGCAGGAGGAGTACAAGAAGGAGGGGATCGAGTGGGAGTTCATCGACTTCGGCATGGACCTCCAGGCCTGCATCGACCTCATCGAGAAGGTACCATCTCCCCCAGGGCCTCCAGGGGCTGAGGGGGCTCCTGGAGAAGGAACCTTCCAGCTGGAGCTCGCCGGGGACACCAAAGGTGGCTGGTTGGCTTGGGTTTGGTGTCCACCATGGCCAACAAATCTTCTCCTCCCAGCCCATGGGGATCATGTCCATCCTGGAAGAGGAGTGCATGTTCCCCAAGGCCACGGACATGACCTTCAAGGCCAAGCTCTTTGATAATCATTTGGGCAAGTCGGCCAACTTTGGGAAGCCACGGAACATCAAAGGGAAGCCAGAAGCCCACTTCGCCCTCATCCACTATGCCGGCACGGTGGACTACAACATCATCGGGTGGCTGCAGAAGAACAAGGACCCCCTCAATGAGACGGTGGTGGGGCTCTACCAGAAATCGGCCCTCAAGCTCTTGGCCAACCTCTTCGCCAACTACGCCGGGGCTGATGCACGTAAGGGGACATCCCCTTCCCTGGGATCCGAGGTTCTCCCCACCAAATCTTGACCTCTCCCATCCTTTCTTCTTCTCCAACAGCTGTGGAGAAGGGGAAAGGGTCCAAGAAGAAAGGTTCCTCCTTCCAGACCGTCTCTGCCCTGCACCGGGTGAGGCTCCGGGTGGACCCCAGGGTGTGGTGAGGGTGGACAAGGGGTGGTACCTCTTGGTGGGGCAGGTTGGGGTCTTCATTCCCTCCGTCATCTCCTCCTCCATACTCCAGGAGAACCTCAACAAGCTGATGACCAACCTACGGTCCACCCACCCTCACTTCGTCCGTTGCATCATCCCCAATGAGACCAAGTCTCCTGGTGAGCCAGTCCCAAGGGGTTACTCCAAGAGGGTGGGGCCAAACCCAGGGACAATGGGTTGTCCCCGGCCAAAGGTGGTGGCGGGGAGCAGCTCCGTGGGGCAGGACTTGACCCACCAACCCATTCTCCAGGCGTGATGGACAACCCCCTGGTGATGCACCAGCTCCGCTGCAACGGGGTGCTGGAGGGCATCCGCATCTGCCGCAAGGGCTTCCCCAACCGCATCCTCTACGGGGACTTCCGCCAGCGGTGGGAACGGAGGAGAAGACGTGGGGACGATGGGGGGGGACACACACAACCCCACCGGAGCTGATCTCGGGGTGTCCCCGTCTTCTCCGGCCACCAGGTACCGCATCCTGAACCCCGCGGCCATCCCTGAGGGACAGTTCATCGACAGCCGCAAAGGCGCCGAGAAGCTCCTGGGTTCCCTGGACATCGACCACAACCAGTACAAGTTCGGGCACACCAAGGTGAGGTCCATCATCTCCTCCCCCGTGCTCTTGTTGACCCTGTGCTCCCACCTGACCTCATGGTTCCACCACCCACGTGTGCACCTGCCCATCCGAGCTCCAACCCATCTTCTCGCCCACCTCCTCCTTCCATCAGGTCTTCTTCAAGGCCGGGTTGCTGGGGCTGCTGGAGGAGATGAGGGATGAGCGCCTGGCCAGGATCATGACCCGCTTGCAGGCCCAAGTCCGTGGTTTCCTCTCCCGGCAGGAGTTCAAGAAGATTCTGGAGCGCAGGTGGGTGGTGGGGCAAAGGTGGTGGTGGGTCTACATTGAGGTGGTGGCCCCTGGTGACCCACATCCTGCTTTGCCCCACTCAGAGATGCGCTGCTGGTGATCCAGTGGAACATCCGGGCCTTCATGGGGGTGAAGAACTGGCCTTGGATGAAGCTCTACTTCAAGATCAAACCCTTGCTGAAGAGCGCCGAGACGGAGAAGGAGATGCAGGTGGGGCAAGGACAGAGAGGACAGGATGAGGGGTGGGTGGAGGAAGAGATGGGCCTTACAGGGGACCTTTGCGCCTCCAACAGACCATGAAGGAGGAGTTTGGGCGGCTGAAGGAGGCCCTGGAGAAGTCAGAGGCCCGGCGGAAGGAGCTGGAGGAGAAGATGGTCTCCATGCTGCAGGAGAAGAATGACCTGCAGCTCCAAGTGCAGGCCGTGAGTGAGATGGCCCCCCAAAACCACGTCAAGGGGATGCCCCAGCCCTTCTCTCCTCCTTCCTTCACCCTCCCACCCACCTTCCCACCCTTCCAGGAGCAAGACAACCTGGCCGACGCCGAGGAGCGCTGCGACCAGCTGATCAAGAACAAGATCCAGCTGGAGGCCAAGGTGAAGGAGCTGACAGAGCGGCTGGAGGACGAGGAGGAGATGAATGCCGAGCTGACGGCCAAGAAGAGGAAGTTGGAGGACGAGTGCTCGGAGCTCAAGAAGGACATCGATGACTTGGAGTTGTCTTTGGCCAAGGTGGAGAAGGAGAAACATGCCACTGAGAACAAGGTGAGGACGAGGAGAAGCCTCCACATCAACGTGAGGGGACTTGAGTCCCCTCGGCCTGGTTGGGTTGAGGAGATAGGCTGGTTGGGTTGTGAAGACCCAAGGCTGGTTGGGTTGGCTTGAGAAGACCCAATTCTGGTCCTGTTGGGCTACATGGAGAAGACCCAAGGCCCTTTGGGTTCTCCTGCATCTCCTGACTGAGGTGCAGCTCAACCAAGAGCAAGAAGAACCTCCCCTCTCTTGCCCTACCACTGGCACCAAGCTGGACACCTGATGTTTCTCCTCCTGCAGGTCAAGAACCTGACCGAAGAGATGGCCGGGTTGGATGAGACCATCGCCAAGCTGACCAAAGAGAAGAAGGCCCTGCAAGAAGCTCACCAGCAAACGCTGGATGACCTGCAGGCGGAGGAGGACAAGGTCAACACCTTGACGAAGGCCAAAGTCAAGCTGGAACAGCAGGCGGACGACGTGAGTGTGTGCCGGTCCCACTGCGGGCACTGCCGAGGGCCAGAAATGACCAAAACCTGAGTTTTCTCCCCATTTCTCTCTTCCTGTGCAGCTCGAAGGCTCCCTGGAGCAGGAGAAGAAGATCCGGATGGACCTGGAACGGGCCAAGAGGAAGCTGGAAGGCGACTTGAAGCTGACCCAAGAGAACATCATGGATCTGGAGAACGACAAGCAGCAACTGGAGGAGAGGCTGAAGAAGTAGGGCCCCACCCTGTCACCCTAGACCCATAATCCCTCTCTCTGCCGAGGACCCAGCAGCGTGACAGGCTGGTGGTTCTCCTCCCCACCCAGGAAAGACTTTGAGCTCAACGCACTCAACGCCAGGATCGAGGACGAGCAAGCGATCGCGGCCCAGCTCCAGAAGAAGCTCAAAGAGCTTCAGGTGGGGTTCACCTTGTGGGTCAACCAGGACCCATTCTGAGAAGGACCTAGATCCACATGAGATCTGGAGCCCATGGCATGTCCCATGATCTGGAACCTCCCTGTGACTTATCTCATAGAAATGACTCATGGGTTCCTGGGTGGGTTGTCTTTGGGGTGGGGTGAGGTCAACCAACGGGTTTGGAAGGCTCAAGGCTGGTGGGGTGGCTTGGGTAGGATCAACTGAGCTGAGCAGAACATCTGGGGTGGATCACGGTGAGTCCAGTGTCCTCTGAGAAGGTTGTGCCGAATGTCTTCAAGACCTGTCGAGTTGAAGAGTCTCCAGCTGGTTGGGCTGAGCTGAGTTGAAGGGTCTCCAGCTGGCTGGGATGGGTTGAGGGGACAAGGTGGGTGGAGCCAAGCCTGATGGCAGCCTCTCCGTCCCAGGCGCGCATCGAGGAGCTGGAGGAGGAGCTGGAGGCAGAGAGGACAGGCAGGGCCAAGGTGGAGAAGCTGCGCTCGGACCTGTCGCGGGAGCTGGAGGAGATCAGCGAGCGGCTGGAGGAGGCGGGCGGTGCCACCTCGGTGCAGATGGAGCTCAACAAGAAGCGGGAGGCGGAGTTCCAGAAGATGCGGCGGGACCTGGAGGAGGCCACGCTGCAGCACGAGGCCACGGCCGCCGCCCTGCGCAAGAAGCACGCCGACAGCGTGGCCGAGCTCAGCGAGCAGATGGACAACCTGCAGCGCGTCAAGCAGAAGCTGGAGAAGGAGAAGAGCGAGCTCAAGCTGGAGCTGGACGACATTGGTTCCAACATGGAGCAGCTGGTCAAGGCCAAGGTAGGAGATGGGTGTCCAACCATGATGGGACAACTCTTGCACCACTCTCCCTACGTTCCCTTTCATTTTCCTGCTCTTCACATCTCCAGGCCAACCTGGAGAAGATGTGCCGCACCATGGAGGACCAGATGAACGAGCACCGGACCAAGTCCGAGGAGGCTCAACGCATGGTCAACGACCTGACAACCCAACGAGCCAAGCTCCAGACAGAGAACGGTGAAGGCCTTTGCTCTTCACCAACACAACCATTGATCCTGCGCCCAGCAGGGTAGCTTTGGGGTCTCTCCAGGGGGTGATTGTCCACCTTTCCACCCCACAGGTGAGCTCTCCAGGCAGTTGGAGGAGAAGGAAGCCTTCATCAACCAGCTGACGCGGGGGAAACTCACCTACACCCAGCAGCTAGAGGACCTCAAGAGGCAGCTGGAGGAAGAAACCAAGGTAGGGCTTCGGTGGGGAGGTCAACGGGGCCGAAGGTTGCAGGGTGGAAGACACCTCCAAGATCAAGGGTGAGGTTGGTTTGGGACTGAAGGGAGCGGGTTAGGTTGGTTGGCAGCGAGGAGGTCAGTTGAGTTGGTCTAGAGGAGGTTGGGTTGGTCTACAGAGGGTCTAAGGTGGGTCAGGTTGGTCTACAGAAGGTCGGGCTGGGTTGGGGTGATGAAGACCAGAACTCCCTCAGCTGGAGGACCCCAAGACGGCTCCAGCGGACGTGCGCCCAATGGTCCCACCTTCTCCTCACACACGCCCCTCTCCCCCAGGCCAAGAACGCGCTGGCCCACGCCCTCCAGTCGGCCCGGCACGACTGCGACCTCCTGCGGGAGCAGTACGAGGAGGAGACGGAGGCCAAGGCCGAGCTCCAGCGGTCGCTCTCCAAGGCCAACTCCGAGGTGGCGCAGTGGAGGACCAAGTACGAGACGGACGCCATCCAACGCACCGAGGAGCTGGAGGAGGCCAAGTGAGTCACCTCCCCACGGACGCTGAGGGTTCTCCCGTGGGTGGTGGCACCTGCTTGGTCTTCCTGGTCCCCACCTCTTCCCTCAAGAGCCACCAGCCAGGACGTTGGCCTTCTTCACGCTCGGTAGATCTAGAGCTCCATTTGGGGACCTAGAACCTGGGTCCACCAACCCAGAGCATCCATCGCCCTCAGGAGCCCACCGTCTTCTTCTCAGCCGCCTTCATTTTGGGGGTGACCAATTGACAGGGCGTCTCCGTGGGCTGGTGGGTCACACGTAGGTTTCTCCCCTACGTCTGGCAGGAAGAAGCTGGCCCAGAGGCTGCAGGAGGCCGAGGAGGCGGTGGAGGCGGTCAACGCCAAGTGCTCCTCCCTGGAGAAGACCAAGCACCGGCTGCAGAACGAGATCGAGGACCTCATGGCCGACCTGGAGAGGTCGAACGCGGCCGCCGCCGCCCTGGACAAGAAGCAGAGGAACTTCGACAAGGTTGGGGGGCACCGAGACAGGGTGGGAGGAGACGGGTGGGAAGCGGGTGAGGAGATGCGGGGCCCACCGGCCGTCCCCGACCAAAGCCCAGCAGGAGAAGAAGCCCAGCAGAAAGGTGGAGCGTGTTTCAGCAGAGCTTCGAGTCCCACCGGGAGACTGGTGGGGAGAGGAGGAGGAGGAGGAGGAGGAGGAGGAGGAGGAGGATGAAGAGAGGGGGGAAGCAGCTGGTGACCGGGGTGCGGGTGGTGTCCCCACAGATCTTGTCCGAGTGGAAGCAGAAGTTCGAGGAGTCGCAGACGGAGCTGGAGGCGTCGCAGAAGGAGGCCAGGTCCCTCAGCACCGAGCTCTTCAAGCTGAAGAACGCCTACGAGGAGTCGCTGGAGCACCTGGAGACCTTCAAGAGGGAGAACAAGAACCTCCAAGGTGAGAGCGCGGCCCCCCCTCGGCCCGCCCCTTCCTTCTCCACGGGACCTGAGGGCATCTCGCCCGCGCAGAGGAGATCTCGGACCTCACCGAGCAGCTGGGCGCCGGCCACAAGACCATCCACGAGCTGGAGAAGGTGCGGAAGCAGCTGGACGCCGAGAAGCTGGAGCTTCAAGCCGCTCTGGAGGAGGCCGAGGTGAGCGGAGCCACGTTCCCCGCGCGTCCCCACCTTCTCCCGGTCTCCTCCGTGGTCCTCAGCGTCCTCCCTGTCCCCCGCCAGGCCTCTCTGGAGCACGAGGAGGGGAAGATCTTGAGGGCCCAGCTGGAGTTCAACCAGGTCAAGGCGGACTACGAGCGCAAGCTGGCCGAGAAGGACGAGGAGATGGAGCAGGCCAAGCGCAACCACCTGCGGGTGGTGGACTCGCTGCAGACCTCGCTGGACGCCGAGACCCGGAGCCGCAACGAGGCCCTGAGGCTGAAGAAGAAGATGGAGGGCGACCTCAACGAGATGGAGATCCAGCTCGGCCACGCCAACCGCGCGGCCGCCGAGGCCCAGAAGCAAGTCAAGACCTTGCAGGGCTACCTGAAGGTCCGTCTGCCCCGCCTGGAGGCCGGGTGGACCTCCGCCCCCATCCCCGCCTCCCCGCTCACCCTCTCCTCCTCCCCCC
The DNA here is from genome assembly GCF_028858705.1 of Grus americana. Taxonomy (NCBI): domain Eukaryota; kingdom Metazoa; phylum Chordata; class Aves; order Gruiformes; family Gruidae; genus Grus; species Grus americana. The sequence goes on along the minus strand of NW_026561323.1, from coordinate 53,383 downwards.
CACCCCCGCGCAGGACACCCAGTTGCAGTTGGACGACGCGGTGCGGGTCAACGAGGACCTGAAGGAGAACATCGCCATCGTGGAGCGGAGGAACAACCTCCTGCAGGCGGAGCTGGAGGAGCTGCGGGCGGTGGTGGAGCAGACCGAGAGGGCCCGCAAGTTGGCCGAGCAGGAACTGATCGAGGCCAGCGAGAGGGTCCAGCTCCTCCACTCACAGGTGAGACCTCACCTACCTCCGAGGAGAGGGCGGTCGCCTCCGCCGCGCGACGCTCGGACCCTGGAGACACCGTGGGCGGGGGCTTCTCCCGGGCCGAGGCACCGAGATCTCCAGCTCGAGCCCCTTGATGCCTGCAGAGATGGGCGGGGGCTGCCCTGGTGGCGACTCCTGCCTCGCATCCCCTGGAACGTCCCGTTGGAGAAGAGCACGGCCTTGGGGGCCTTCCAAATACCCCCACGGGCCAGTGCCGTCTCCTGTCCGCCAAGCCCCCGAGATGCCTGCTGGACCAAAGCCTCCTCCCGGAGCTGTCTGAACCCGCGTGGTCTTCTCTTCCAGAACACCAGCCTCATCAACCAGAAGAAGAAGATGGAGGCGGACGTCTCCCAGCTGCAGACGGAGGTGGAAGAGGCCATCCAGGAGTGCAGGAACGCCGAGGAGAAGGCCAAGAAGGCCATCACTGACGTGAGTGCCGCCCTCGGAGCCGCACCTAGGACACCTTGCAGCGCGGGTGACGGAGAGCGCGCCTCGGACCTCCTTCTCTCGCTGCTTCTCTCCTCGGGCAGGCGGCCATGATGGCGGAGGAGCTGAAGAAGGAGCAGGACACCAGCGCCCACCTGGAGCGGATGAAGAAGAACATGGAGCAGACCATCAAGGACCTGCAGCTGCGGTTGGACGAGGCCGAGCAGTTGGCCCTCAAGGGGGGTAAGAAGCAGCTGCAGAAGCTGGAGGCCCGCGTGAAGGAGCTGGAGAACGAGCTGGAGGCCGAGCAGAAGCGCAACGCCGAGAGCGTCAAGGGCCTCCGCAAGTCCGAGCGGCGCGTCAAGGAGCTCAGCTACCAGGTGAGGCCGCCGCAGCCCGCTCCCGCATCACCCAGACCCGTGGTGGGACCTACCAGAGCGCGGAGCTGGTGGCCACAGGGACGGGGATGACCTAGGACATCACCCGCTGCCTCTGTGTCCGTGGAGCTAGAGCAGGGTTGACCTGGTGGCCGTAGGGGACATGGGTGACCCTGAGGTTGACCTGGTGGCCACAAGAATATGGGTAACCTAGAGGTTGACCTGGTGGCCGTAGGGGACATGGGTGACCCTGAGGTTGACCTGGTGGCCACAAGGATATGGGTAACCTAGAGGTTGACCTGGTGGCCGTAGGGGACATGGGTGACCCTGAGGTTGACCTGGTGGCCACAAGGATATGGGTAACCTAGAGGTTGACCTGGTGGCCGTAGGGGACATGGGTGACCCTGAGGTTGACCTGGTGGCCACAAGGATATGGGTAACCTAGAGGTTGACCTGGTGGCCTCATGGACATGGGTGACCCTGAGGTTGACCTGGTGGCCACAAGGATATGGGTAACCTAGAGGTTGACCTGGTGGCCGTAGGGGACATGGGTGACCCAAAGGTTGACCTGGTGGCCGTAGGGGACATGGGTGACCCTGAGGTTGACCTGGTGGCCACAAGGATATGGGTAACCTAGAGGTTGACCTGGTGGCCGTAGGGGACGTGGGTGACCCTGAGGTTGACCTGGTGGCCACAAGGATATGGGTAACCTAGAGGTTGACCTGGTGGCCGTAGGGGACATGGGTGACCCAAAGGTTGACCTGGTGGCCACAAGAATATGGGTAACCTAGAGGTTGACCTGGTGGCCGTAGGGGACATGGGTGACCCTGAGGTTGACCTGGTGGCCACAAGAATATGGGTAACCTAGAGGTTGACCTGGTGGCCTCAGGGTCAGGGATGACCAAGAAGGTTGACCTGGTGGCTGTAGGGACACGGGTGACCCCTGGTGGCCACAAGGACATGGGAGACCTAGAAGTTGACCTGGTGGCCACAGGGACACGGGTGGCCCAGAACGTTGACCTCTTGGCCATAGGGTCGCAGATGACCCAGAACATTGACCTGGTGGCCACAGGGACACGGGTGGCCCAGAACGTTGACCTCTTGGCCATAGGGTCGCAGATGACCCAGAACATTGACCTGGTGGCTAGAGGGGCACAGGTGACCCCAAAGGTTGACCTGGTGGCCTCAGAGACACAACTGACCCAGAACATTGACCTGGTGGCCACGGGGACGACCAAGGAGGTCCCGCCCCCCCCCAAGAACCTCGTTGCGGCTCTCCTGCCCCACGGCGTGGGCGGGCCCGGGCCCTGCCCCACACGTCTCTCGCCCCACAGACGGAGGAGGACCGCAAGAACCTGCTGCGGCTCCAGGACCTGGTGGACAAGCTCCAGCTGAAGGTCAAGGCCTACAAGCGTCAGGCCGAGGAGGCGGTGAGCGATTGGACGATGACGGATGATGACGATGGGGTGGGGTGGGGTGGGCGTGGCCGGGTGGGCGTGTCCCCGCTGAGGCCCCGCCCCCACCCCAGGAGGACCAAGCCAACACCAACCTGGCCAAGTTCCGCAAGGCGCAGCACGAGCTGGACGAGGCGGAGGAACGCGCCGACGTCGCCGAGTCCCAGGTCAACAAGCTGCGGGCCAAGAGCCGTGACATCACAGCCAAGGTGGGGCCCCGCCCCCCCTCGTGCCCCGCCCCCTACGTCACACCCACCTCACCCCAACCCCACCCCCCCAACACCTTCTCTGTGTCCATGTCCCCCCCCAGAAGCTCCACGAGGAGGAGTGATGCCCAAGATGGCGGCCCGCACACCCAAGATGGCGGCCCGCACACCCAAGATGGCGTCAGAGCCCCTCGGGCGCGTCCATTAACGGCGCGGCGGTGACGTCAGGAGGCGGGGCCGGGGGAGGGGCATAATGTCACCTCACCCGCCCCACCCTTAAAAAAAAAAAGTTAAAAATAAATAAAATAAAAAAAACTGCCCAGGGAGAACCAATGGGCCGTCGAGGAGGGATTTAATTGGTGGACGGAAATGAGGCGCGCGGGTGGTGGGCGGGGCCACGGTGGGCGTCAGCGCCGGGAATTATGGGTGTGGAGTGGGCGGGGCCACCCCAGGTGCACGTCGCGGTAGGTCCAGGGTGTGTGTGACGTCATTGGGGGGGGTGATGTCACGGGGGGGTGAGGTGTCATGGGGCGGGGGGAGTGACATCAGAAGAGGCGTGTAACCTCATGGAGCAGGGGAAATGATGTCATGGCAGGGGAAGATCCGGGGGGGGACGACAGAAATGACATCATAGCGGGGGGTGATGTCATGGGGCAGCAGAGATGACAGGAGCAGGAAGTGATGTCATGGCGGGGGGGTCATGTCATGCAGGAGAGGGAAAATGATGTCGTGGGGGGGATGAGATGTCATGGGGTGGGGCAGATCGTGGGGGGGGGGAAACGACATCAGAGCAGGCAGTGACATCATGGAGGAGAGAGGAAATGATGTCAGAGCGAGCGACATCATGGGGTAGGAGAGATCCCGGAGGAGGGGACGGAAATGACATCACAGGGGTGGAACGTGACGTCACGGGGCAGGGGAGATCCCGTGGGATCCCATAGCACCCATAGCACCCTACAGCACCCATACCACCCCATAGCACCCATAGCGCCCTATAGCGCCCTATAGCACCCCATAGCACCCCCCAGCGCCCCATAGCACCCTATAGCACCCATAGCACCCCCCAGCGCCCTATAGCACCCTATAGCACCCATAGCACCCTATAGCACCCCATAGCACCCACAGTACCCCCCAGCGCCCCATAGCACCCTATAGCACCCATAGCACCCCCCAGCGCCCTATAGCACCCTATAGCACCCATAGCACCCTATAGCACCCCATAGCACCCACAGTACCCCCCAGCGCCCCATAGCACCCCATAGCACCCATAGCACCCTATAGCACCCATAGCACCCTATAGCACCCCATAGCACCCACAGCACCCCCCAGCGCCCTATAGCACCCTATAGCACCCATAGCACCCTATAGCACCCCATAGCACTCTCCAGCACCCTATAGCACCCTATAGCACCCCCCAGCACCCTATAGCACCCCATAGCACCCCCCAGCGCCCTATAGCACCCATAGCACCCTATAGCACCCCATAGCACCCTATAGCACCCCCAGCGCCCCATAGCACCCCATAGCGCCCCATAGCGCCCCATAGCGCCCCATAGCGCCCCATAGCGCCCCCCAGCCCCCCTGGTCCCCCCACCCCCCCTCGGTGCTGCCCATCCCCCCCCAGCCCGAAGGGTCCCACCAGCCCCGGGGCGGGGGGCACTGGGGGGGGCAATGGAGGGAACTGGGAGCAACTGGGAGCCACTGGGCTGGACTGGACCCGGGCTCCCCCCTCCCCCCCCCAAGGGAGGAGCTGGCCCCGCCCCTGCCCTGTCAATCACAGCACAGGCCACGCCTCTTCCCCCCAGCAGCCGTTTATTCCCCCTCCCCCTCCCCATTTCCCCCTCCCCCCTCCAAAAAAAACCCCACCCCACCCCCACCCCTCCAGCGCACCCCTCCCCCACCCCTCCCCTCCTCCACCTTCCCCTCCCCCCACCCCTCCCCCTCTCCCCTCCCCTCCCCCCGCCCCCCCCCTCCCCCCCCCCCCCCCCGGCGTCGTCCGGCCCCTCCGGCTCCACCTGCAACGATAAACACACTGAAACCTGGGGGGGGAGGGGCGGGGTGGGGGGAGGGGCCGGGGGTGGGGGGAGGGGAAGCCAGGGCCCCTCCCCCCCCGGCATGCGGCTGCGGCGGGTGGGTTCGAGGGCGTTTTTTTTCCTTTTTTCCTGGGGTTTTTTTTGTTTCTCTTTTCGTTTTTTTCTTTTTTTTTTTTTTTTTGGAAGGGGGGGTGGGGGATGGGAGGGGGGAGGGGCAGGGAGGGGAGGGGGGGAGGGGGATCCCCCCCTAATAGGGGGTGTACCATGAGGTGGCTCTGGCCCGGCCCCTGTGGAGAAAAGGGCGGGGTCAGGGGCGGGGCTAAGGGCAGGGGGCACCGCCCATTGGGAGAAAGCACTGCCCCTCAGCCCGAAGGACCGCCCACCAGCTGAGGGAACCGCCCCATTGGACAAGGCAGCGCCCATCAGACCAAGGGAACCACCCATTGGGCCACCCCTCAGCCCGAAGGACCGCCCACCAGCCGAGGGAACCGCCCCATTGGACAAGGCAGTGCCCATCAGACCAAGGGAACCACCCATTGGGCCACCCCTCAGCCAAGAGCCCGCCCCCTTTGCCCAAAGGACCCACCCATTGGACAACGCACTGCCCCTCAGCCCCAGGCACCGCCCCCTCCCCCCGAGGCACCCACCCATTGGCCCACCCCTCAACCCAAAGCCCCGCCCCCTTAACCGAGACAGCTGCCCATTGGCCCACCCCCAGCCCCAAAGCACCGCCCCCCCAGCTTCCCCCCCTCCCATAGGCTGAGGATGCCGCCCGTCACTCCCACGCCCGCCCCCACCTGTAGGCCCGCCCCCGCGGGCGGCCGTAGCCGCTGTAGAAACGCGCCCGAGCGGCGCCGAACCCCCCGCCGCGTCCCCGGTACCGCGCGCGGGAGAACCCCCGGTCCGTCGTGCTGATGCCGGGACGGTTCGTGCGTTTGGGGATCACCTGGGCGGGGAGGGCGGGGCCCTGTCAGTCAGCGTGTCCCCGCCCTCCTCCCCCCCCCCCCCCCCCCCCCCAATTTCCCCGGGAATCACCTTAATTTGCCGCCCGCGGAACAGCGACTCGTCCAGCGCCATCGACGTCCGCACCGACTCCTTGTCTGAGAACTCGATGTAGGCGAACCTGGGGGGGGGGGGGAGGGGTTACGGGGGGCGGGGCTACACACTGGGGGCGTGGCCATAAGGGGCGGGGCTACAGGGGTAGGTGGGGTTTATGCGAGGGAGGTGGGGGCTACGAGGGGCAGGAAGCAGTGGGATTGGGGGGTGGGGCTATAGAGGGGGCGGGGCTACAAAGGGGTGGGGGCGTGGCTAGCACTGTAGGGGGCGTGGCTCCGGGGGCAGGGGGCGTGGCCCCAAGGCCCATGGCTCTATGGTGGGGGCGTGGCCTAGAGGCCCATGGGGGCGTGGCTCCAGGGCAGGGGGTGTGGCTCCGGGGTGGGGGCGTGGTCTGGAGGCCCGTGGGGGCGTGGCTCCCAGGCAGGGGGCGTGGCCTGGAGGCCCGTGGGGGCGTGGCTCCAGGGCAGGGGGCGTGGCCTGGAGGCCCGTGGGGGCGTGGCTCCACAGCAGGGGGCGTGGTCTGGAGGCCCGTGGGGGCGTGGCTCCAGGGCAGGGGGCGTGGCCTGGAGGCCCGTGGGGGCGTGGCTCTGGGGCAGAGGGGCGTGGCCCCAAGGCCCATGGCTCTATGGTGGGGGCATGGCCTAGAGGCCCATGTGGGCGTGGCTCCAGGGCAGGGGGCGTGGCCTGGAGGCCCATGGGGGCGTGGCTCCAGGGCAGGGGGCGTGGTCTGGAGGCCCGTGGGGGCGTGGCTCCACAGCAGGGGGCGTGGTCTGGAGGCCCGTGGGGGTGTGGCTCCGGGGCAGGGGGGCGTGGCCCCAAGGCCCATGGCTCTGTGGTGGGGGCATGGCCTAGAGGCCCATGTGGGTGTGGCTCCAGGGCAGGGGGCGTGGCCTGGAGGCCCATGGGGGCGTGGCTCTGGGGCAGGGGGCGTGGTCTGGAGGCCCGTGGGGGCGTGGCTCCGGGGCAGGGGGGCGTGGCCCCAAGGCCCATGGCTCTATGGTGGGGGCATGGCCTAGAGGCCCATGTGGGTGTGGCTCCAGGGCAGGGGGCGTGGCCTGGAGGCCCATGGGGGCGTGGCCTGGAGGCCCACGGGGGCGTGGCCTGGAGGCCCACGGGGGTCCCGCCTCACCCCTTGGGGTGGCCGCTGTACTTGTCGCAGAGGATGGTGACGCGGTTGACGGAGCCGCAGCCGTGGAAATGGGCTTCCAGCTCCTCCGCCGTCGCCCCGTAATCCACCTGCGGGAGAGGGAGGCGGGGTTTGTGAGGGCGCGGCCGCCATGCGCACCCCCCCCCTGCCCTCCCCCGGCCCCCTTTCCCCCCTCCCCAAGCCCCGCCGCTCTCACGTTGCCCACGTAGATGGAGCGAGCGTCGGCTTCCATTTTCTCTTCCAGCGACATGATGACCGGGCCGGCTACGAGGGAGGAATCAAAGGTCGACGTTAATAAACCACGCACCCCCCCCCATTTTCTTTTTAGGGGGAAGGGGGTGTGGCTTGTGCTGGCACCGCCCCTGGGCATGGCCCGGCTCACCGTTGCCCGGAGGGGGGCTCATGTTCATCTGCTTCTCCACCTCGTTCTGCAGCTCTTTCAGCTTTTCCGCCTCTTCCTCCATCTCCCGCACCCGGGCCTTGATGGCCTCCAGCTCCTGGGGGGAGAGGGGCAAAGGTCAAGGGGGGGAAGGGAGAGAAGAACCCCCCATGTGACCGTGCACCCCCCCAAAAAACCCCCCTTCACCCCCAAAATCACCCCCCTGTGACCTCAGCTCCCCCCCAAGTGATCCTGGACTGCCCCAAACCCCCTCTTCACCCCCAAAACCAGCCCCGCACCATGTCCCTGGACCCCCCCCTTCACCCCCAAAATCACCCCCCATCTGACCTCAGAACCCTCCCACCCTGGACCCCCCCAAACTCCCCCATCGCCCCCAAAATCACCCCCCCACGTGACCCTGGACCCCCCCCAAACCCCCTCTAATCCACCTCCCACATGACCAAGACCCCCACAAACTCCCCCTTCGGCCCCAAAATCTCCCCCCGCTTAACCAAGACCCCCAAAATCACCCCCCCCACGTGACCCTGGCCCACCCACATGACCCTGGCCCCCCCAACCCTCCCAAAATCACCCCCCACGTGACCCTGGACCCCCCCAAACCCCCTCTAATCCACCTCCCACGTGACCAAGATCCCATCCCCCCCCCCCCGTGTGACCCCAACTCTCCCTACATGACCCCGGACACCCCCCCCCCAAAAAAACCGCCATCCCACGTGACCAAGGCCCACCACCACCACGTGACCAAGGCCCACCACCACCACGTGACCAAGGCCCCTTCCGGCCCGGCCGCTCCCCCCACGTGACCCCGGCTCCCCCCCCCCTTCCCCCCCCCCCGCCTCCTCACCGGGTCCTCGATGGCGGAATCTCCGGGATCCCCGTCCCCTAAACCCGCCTCCTCCTCCAACTCCTCGGAGGCTTCGTGCGGCGGCTGAGGAGCGGCGGCGGCTGAGGCGGCGGCTGAAGCGGCGGACGACGAGGAGGAAGCGGCGGCGGAGGAGGAGGAGGAAACACCGGCCCCGCTACCCCCCGGGCCTCCCCCCGTCAGCGCTACCGCTGCCCCCCCCCCCTCCTCCTCCTCCTCCTCCTCCCCGGCCTCCCCCTCCCCTCCCGCGGCTCCCCGCTTCGCCTAACACCGCCGCCTCCTCCTGCCCGGCCGCCGCCGCCGCCGCTCCCAGCCCGTTGCCGTAAGGCGGCCCCGTTTCTCCGCTCCCCGTTACGGTCCCTCCGGACGCGGCCGCGGCCGCCTCAGCCCCGCGCTGCCCCGCAGCACCGCCGCCCCGCAGCGCCGCCATGGCCGCCCGCCCGACCGCACTGCGCATGCGCGCCGCCCTCGGGGAGGGGGGGAGCCACACGGACGGACACGAAGGGGCGGGGACTGCGGCGGCCAATGGCGGGGCGAGTAGAGGGGAGGTGGGCGGGGCGGGAGGGGGTGAGTGGCGGGGGAGAGGGTGGGCGGGGCGAGCGGTGAGTGGCGTGGGGAGGGTGGGCGGGGCGAGCGGAGGAAGTGGGCGGGGCGAGGCCTTAAAGGCGCCGCGCTCCCGCTTTCACCGACAAAACTGCTTTTTTCGAGCTTTTTCTTCTATTTTTTCCGCCACGTTTAATGATTCTAATTAATGGCGGCGCTAATTAACGGATTAACCCCGCCCCTCAGCGCGAAAAAGCACTCCTTTGACGGCCAAAGAGCGATTAAGGGGGGGTGGGGTGGGTGTGGGTTAATTAGCGCGGGGCGGTGTGGGTTAATTAATCAGCGCGGGGGTGTTAATTAATTAGCGCGGGGGGTGTGGGTTAATTAATTAGCGCGGGGGGGGTTAATAAGGGCCCCGCTAAGCGCTTAAGGAGAGGTTGAAGTCCGCTCGCGCTAATAGCGGTGCGGCCGGGTTAATTAATAAGCCGCTAAGGGGCGCGGGGCGCCGGGGGTGGTTAATGAGTGAGTTATTAATGAGCGCGCGGGGCGAGAGGCGTAATTAGCGGGGCGTTAATTAAAGGAGAAAAGGCGGGAAGGGGCGCGCATGCGCGGGAGGGGCGAGGGAGAGGCAGTGCGCATGCGCGGGAGAGGCGAGGGAGAGGCAGTGCGCATGCGCGGGGGGTGCCCCGGAGGGGGTGGGAGGGGGTCGCGCATGCGCGGTCCCGCGGGGGGGCGCGGAGAATGGGGAGTGGGCGGGGGAAGGGAGCGGGCGTGGCCGATGGTGGAGTGGGCGTGGCCTAGGGAGTGGGCGGGGTCAGGGAGTTGTGCGCGGTGTGGGGAGTGCGCATGCGCGGGGGTGGGAAAAGGGCGGGAAAAGGCGTCGGCGAGGGGGGTGGGGGGGCAGAGGGGGGGTCGGCTGAGGAGAAATGGCGGGAAGGGAGGTAGGAGCGGGGGGGGGGATGTGTGGGGGGAAATGGGGGGATTTGGGGGGGGGGAGATTTGGGGGGGTGCGGGGGGAACGGGGGGGTGGGGGCCGTGAGGGAGTTGGGGGGGGGGTGGGGAGTGTGAGGGGAATGTGAGGGGAATGGGGGGGGGTCGTGAGGGGAAACGGGGGGAGATAGGGGTCGTGAGGGGGTGGGGGGGGCTCGGAGGGGTGCGTGAGGGGAGATGGGGGGGCTGAGGGGAAATGAGGGGGCTGAGGGGAGATGGGGGGGGGGCTGAGCCCAACCCCAGCGATTTCGGGGGTCCGGAGGGGCCTGAGGCACCTTTGAGGAGGGGGGGGTGTGGTCACGTGGAGGGGTCACCCACCCCCCACCCCTTCCTCTTTCCTTCCTTCCTTCCTTCTCCTCCTCCTCCTTCTCCAGAGGGGGAAAGTCCGCTCCCCGTTATCAGCCTCCGGGTCGCCGAGGGGAGACCGAAGGTCGCCGGCAAGGAGAAGGGGGGGAAGACACGCTCCGCTCGCCCTCCAGGTATTTTTAGGGGTGCCCCCCTCCCCTTTCTATTCTACCCACGCACCCCCCCCTTTAAACACCCCCCGTTGTTTCCCTTCTTTACAGCCCCCCAAAACCCCCAGGAGGGCCCCCACCCCCCATAGAGGAGCGGCCACGGAGAACCGCCCCCCGCGTCGCCCGTCGGGAAGGGGGGAGCGAATAAACACCCGCACGCCCCCCCCAAAAATAACAACCTTACGGCGACAAACAACAACAACAAACAGCCGGGCGGCATGAAGGAGGGAGCCCGGCAGCGGGGTACGCCCCTGGGAAAAGAGGAACCCCCCCTGAAAGGAGATGGAGGAGGAGGAGGAGGAGGAGGAGGAGGGGGGGGCGATGATGGCGGCGGCGTGGCCTTGAAGAAGGAGATCGGGCTGCTCAGCGCCTGCGGCATCATCGTGGGTGAGGCGGCGGGGGGGGCTCCCGGCCCCCCCCCCCAAATACGTACCCTGGGGGGAGGGGGCACCCTGCTCTGAACACCCACCCGGGGGGATCCCCCCCCCCACCCCCTTAAACACCCACCCAAGGGGCTCCCCAAACCCCCACCCAAGAGGCTCTCACCCCCCCCGAATTCCACCCGGGGGGGGGATCCCCCCTCCCTGGGGTCTCCCCCCCACCCAACGGGCTCCCACCCCCCCAAATCCCAGCCCAAGGGGCTCCCCCTGCCCCAACACCCCCCCCCCAACCCCCCACCTAAGGCTCTCCCACCCCCCCACATCCCACCCAGGGGTGCTCCCCCTCCCCCAAACCCCCCCCCAAGGGGCCCCCCCACCCCAAACCCCCCCCCAACCCCCACCCATGGCCCCCCAAGCCCCCACCTATGGGGCTCCCACCCCCCCACATCCCACCCAGGGGTGCTCCCCCTCCCCTAAACCCCCCCCCAAGGGGCCCCCCCACCCCAAACACCCCCCCCCAAGGGGCTCTCCCCCCCCCCCAAACCCCATGGGCCATCCCCCAGGGTGGGGGGTGCCGCCTACCAGCGTGGTTTTGGGGTCCCTCCAGTGCCCCACGTCCCTGTTCCCCCCCTCCCCACCCCCTTTGCTGACCTCACCTCGCTGACCTCACCTCCCCAAGGTAACATCATCGGCTCGGGTATCTTCGTCTCCCCGAAAGGGGTGCTGGAAAATTCGGGGTGCCTGGGCCTGGCCCTGCTGGTTTGGGGGGCGACGGGGGCCGTGACGGCCGTGGGGGCCCTCTGCTACGCCGAACTCGGCGTCACCATCCCGCGCTCCGGCGGCGACTACGCTTACGTCACCGAGATCTTCGGGGGGCTGGCGGGGTGAGCGGGGGGGGGGGTGTGTGTGTTGGTGCGCGCGCCGTGCGGGCCGGTAACGCTTAACGAGGTTTTAATTAACCGCTTTTCTCCGTCCTCGTTAGGTTTCTGCGGCTGTGGATCGCGGTGTTGGTGATCTACCCCACCAACCAAGCCGTCATCGCCCTCACCTTCGCCAACTACGTCCTGCACCCGCTGTTCCCCTCCTGCCCCGTCCCCGAAACGGGGTTACGGCTCCTGGCGGCCGCCTGTCTGCGTGAGTGACACCGCACCCCCCCCCCCCCCTTTTTTCCTGCCTGTACTTTCCTTCCTGCCTGTCCTTTCCGCGCTCTGCCCGTACCCCCGCTGACCGTCGTGTCGCGTCGCCCGCAGTGCTGCTGACGTGGGTGAACTGCGCCAGCGTGCGTTGGGCCACCCGCGTGCAGGACGTCTTCACCGCCGGCAAGCTGCTGGCGCTCGCCCTCATCATCGGCACCGGCATCTTTCAGATCTGCAGGGGTGAGCCCCAAAAATCTACGCGCCCTCCCCCTCCCCGGGAACCCCCAAAATTTTGATCCCCGGGGGGATCCTAAAAATCGAGCTCTGGGACCTCAAAAATTGATCGCGGGGGATGCTGAAAATTGAGTCTCGGGACGCAAAAATTGAGGCCAGAGGCAAAAAAATGGAGCCTGGGACCCCAAAAATGGAGCCTGGGACCCCAAAAATGGAGCCTGAGACCCCAAAAATGGATCCTGGGACCCCAAAAATGGATCCTGGGACCCCAAAATCGACCCCTGGGACCCCAAAAATGGATCCTGGGACCCCAAAAATGGATCCTTGGAGCACCAAAATCCTCTCAGGGACCCCCAAAATGGATCCTGGGAGCACCAAAATCCTCTCTGGGACCCCAAAATCGACCCCTGGAGCCCCAAAATCGACCCCTGGGACCCCCAAACCAACCCCTGGGACCCCAAAATGGATCCTGGGACCCCAAAATCGACCCCTGGGACCCCAAAATCGTTATTGGGAACCCCAAAATCCTCCCTGGGAGCCCCCAAACCAACCCCCAGGAACCCAAAATCAACTTCTGAGACCTGAAAATGGATCCTGGGACCCCAAAAATGGATCCTGGAAGCACCAAAATCCTCTCTGGGACCCCAAAATGGATCCTGGGACCCCAAAATCCTCCCTGGGACCCCAAAATCCTCCCTGGGAGCCCCCAAACCAACCCCCAGGAACCCAAAATCAACTTCTGGGACCCCGAAAATGGATCCTGGGAGCACCAAAATCCTCTCTGGGACCCCAAAACCGACCCCTGGGACCCCAAAATGGATCCTGGGACCCCAAAATCCTCTCAGGGACCCCAAAACCAACCCCTGGGACCCCAAAATGGATCCTGGGACCCCAAAATCGACCCCTGGGACCCCAAAATCGTTATTGGGAACCCCGAAATCCTCCCTGGGAGCCCCCAAACCAACCCCCAGGAACCCAAAATCAACTTCTGGGACCTGAAAATGGATCCTGGGTGCCCCAAAATCAACCCCTGGGACCCCAAAATGGATCCTGGGACCCCAAAATCGACCCCCAGGAGCCCCAAAATTCTGGGAAACCCCCAAAACCACCCCTGCCCCCCCCCAAATCCTCCCTGGGACCCCAAAATTCACCCCAGAGGCCCCAAAAATGGATCCTGGGAGCCCCCCCAAAACCAACCCCTGATTGCCCCAGCCTGCTAATTACCCCCACCCCCACTAATTATCTCTAGAGCCTCCCTAATTGTGTTTTGGACTAATTAGCTCTAAGTGCCCCACTAATTATGTCCAGCCCACTCCTAGTTACCCCCAGCCCCCCTAATTACCGCAGGACCCTCTTAGTGCTCCCTAATTATCTCTAGTACTCTCCTAATTATCTTTAGCCCCCCCTAATTACCCCCCAGAGCCCCCTTAATCCCCCCATTACATTTAGGGTCCCCCTAATTACCTTTAGGACCTGCTAATTATCTCTGGGACCCCCTCAATTCCTCTCTTAATTACCTCTAGGGCCCCCCTTAATTACCTTTAGGACTCACTAATTACCCCCAGTCCTCCTGATTACCCCCAGGAACCCCTTAATCCCCTCCTACTTACCTCTAGGGCCCCCCCAATTAGCCCTACACCCCCCATAATTACCACCAGAGCCTTTAATTACTCTTACGCTCTCTCTAATTATCTATATAACCCGTGGTATTGCTTTTAAGACTCCCCGCTGGCCCCGCCCCCTCCCCGCTGGCCCCGCCCCCTCCCCGCTGGCCCCGCCCCCTCCCCGCTGGCCCCGCCCCCTCCCCGCTGGCCCCGCCCCTCCCCATATCCATGGCCCTGCTGGCCCCGCCCCCTCCCCGCTGGCCCCTCCCCATATCCATGGCCCTGCTGGCCCCGCCCCCTCCTGTATCCATGGCCCCGCCCCCTCCTGTATCCATGGCCCTGCTGGCCCCGCCCCCTGCTGGCCCCGCCCCCTGCTGGCCCCGCCCCCTCCCTATGTCCATGGCCCCGCCCCCTCCCTGCTGGCCCCGCCCCCTGCTGGCCCCGCCCCCTCCCCATGTCCATGGCCCCGCTGGCCCCGCCCCCTACCCGCTGGCCCCGCCCCCTCCCCGCTGGCCCCGCCCCTCCCATATCCATGGCCCTGCTGGCCCCGCCCCCTCCCCGCTGATCCCGCCCCCCTGTCCCCACAGGCGAATCCTATTGGCTGTCCCCGGAACAGGCCTTCTCCTTCTGGGAGCCTGCCACGGCCGGGGGGGTGGCGCTGGCCTTTCTGCAGGGCTCCTTCGCCTACGGCGGCTGGAACTTCCTCAACTACGTCACCGAGGAGCTGGTGGATCCCTACCGGTGAGAGGGCGGGGGCCTGGGCGGGGCCAGGGCGGGGGCCTGGGCGGGGCTTCTCACCCTCCCCTCCCCCCCCCCCCCCCTTAGGAACTTACCCCGCGCCATCTTCATCTCCATCCCCCTCGTCACCTTCGTCTACGTCTTCGCCAACGTGGCCTACGTCACCGCCATGTCGCCCCGCGAGCTGCTCGAGTCCAACGCCGTCGCCGTGGTGAGGGGCGGGGCCTTTGGGGGGGCGGGGACACGCCCTTCTCCCAGCTCCGCCCACAAGCCACGCCCCTTTGTCCCCTCTTCTCCCCACCCCCCCCCGCAGACTTTTGGGGAGAAGGTGCTGGGCGCCGTGAGCTGGGTGATGCCGCTGGCCGTCGCCCTCTCCACCTTCGGCGGCGTCAACGGCTCCCTCTTCACCTGCTCACGGTCAGTGACATCACCCAGCCGCGCCCTCGGCGTGACATCACACCGACACCCGCATCATCACACCCACACCCCCCCCCCTCCATGGACCCACCTGGGGGCTGAACCCCCCCTCCTGGCTCCGCCCCCTTTGTAGCCACGCCCACTATGGGGACACGCCCCCCTTAGCTCCACCCTCTTGGGAGTGGCCAGCTCCATGGCTCCACCCCCATTGGGGAGCCACGCCCCCTCCCTGAAGCCACGCCCCCTCCCTGAAGCCACGCCCCCTCCTTCCCGAAGCCACACCCCCTCCTCTCCCGGGGATGCCCCTCCCTGAAGCCACGCCCCCTCCCTGAAGCCACGCCCCCTCCCTGAAGCCACGCCCCCTCCCTGAAGCCACGCCCCCTCCTTCCCGAAGCCACGCCCCCTCCTCTCCTGGGGACGCCCCTTCCCAAGCCACGCCCCCTTTTCCTTAGGCCACGCCTCAAGCCCCACCCCTTCCCCCAGCCACACCCCCTCCACTCCCACCCCCACCCCCCCACCCCCCCGTGTGACATCACCCCCCCCCCCGATGACGTCACGGCAGGCTGTTCTACGCGGGGGCGCGCGAGGGCCACCTGCCGGCGCTGCTGGCCATGATCCACCTGGAGCGGCGCACCCCCATCCCCGCCCTGCTCGTCACCGTGAGTGGGCGGGGCTTCTGCGGGTTTTTGGGGGGAGGGCGGGGCCAGCCTGCCGGGCCACGCCCACACCTCCCGTCCTCCTCCTCCGCCCCGTAGTGCGTCTCCACCCTGCTGATGCTGGTGACGGGCGACATCTACACGCTCATTAACTACGTGGGCTTCGTTAATTACCTCTGGTACGGCGTCACCGTCGCCGGGCTGGTGGTGCTCAGGTGGAGGCAGCCCGACAGGCCACGCCCCATCCGGGTGAGCCACGCCCACCCCCCGATGCTCCGCCCACCCCCCCCGATGCTCCGCCCACCTTTCCTTTGCCCCATAGCCCCGCCCACTCCCTCGTTGCCCCGCCCACTCCCTCGTTGCCCCAGCCTCTCCCATGGCCCCGCCCCCTCTCCCGTGGCCCCGCCCCCTTTGCTCCACCCATGTTCTTGCCCCGCCCACTCTCCCTTTGCCCCACCCTTTACCCTGCCCCTGAGGACAGGCCCCGCCCCCCTGGGGGCGTTCCCCTCCCTGTCCCCGCCCCCTTGGGGGCGTTCCCCTCCCTGTCCCCGCCCCCCGGGGGCGTTCCCTTCCCTGTCCCCGCCCCCTGAGGGTGTTCCCCGGTGTGGCCCCGCCCCCAGGTGAGCCTGCTGTTCCCCGGCGTGTACCTGCTGTTCTGGGCCGCCCTCCTGCTCTTCTCGCTCTGGTCGGAGCCGCTGGTCTGCGGCATCGGGCTGGGCATCATGGCCACCGGCGCCCCGCTCTACCTGCTGGGGCTGCGGGGGGGACCCCGGCCCCCCGCCCTGCGCAGGGCCCTGGGTCAGTGGGGGCGCGTGGGGGGTGGGGGTGGGGGGCACTTGGGGGGTAAGGGCGGCGCTCGGTGGATGGAGGGGGCACTTGGGGGGCAGCAGGAGGGGCAGCATGCTGGGGAGGGATGGGGTTTGGGGGTGATGTGGGGTGCTATGGGGCACTGCGGGGTGCTGTGGGGCTCCACGGGGTTCTTGTGGGGTGCCGTGGGGCGCCGTGGGTCACGGCCCTTTTCCCACAGACGCCATGACACGCTTCGGCCAGCGCCTCTGCCTGGTGGTTTACCCCCTCGCCGACGGCGACTCCTCCGCGCCCCACGGCGACGCTGCGCCCCACGGCGACCAGCAGCAGCCCCTCACCTCCCAGCCCCACAACTGAACCTTCCCCCCCCCCCCCGCCCTAGCTCCAGCCCCACACCTGAGCCCCGTGGGGCTGCCCCCCATCTCCCCCCCCCCACACACACCCCCCCTTCCCGGTGCCTTTACCCTGCCCCACGGCCTCCCCATAGCGTGGCCGCCGCAGTGCCTTAACCCCAGCCCCGCCGTGGGGCTGCCCCACGGAGCCGGCCCCTGCGGAGGAGGGAGGGGCCCGGTGGGGGCGGGGCTTCTGTGGAAGCCCCGCCCCCACCGCCTGACCCCGCCCACTGCTCGCCCCGCCCCCGAGCTGCGGCTTCTCCAGGTAAGACCCTGCCCCATGGCCCCGCCCCCAGCCCCGCCCACAACACCCTGGCCCCGCCCCCTTAACCCCATCTCCCCTCAGGTCCGTGGCCCCGCCCCCTGACGTCGCCGGCTCCGCCCCCGCCTCAGCCCCGCCCACCCGGACACTCGGGCCCCGCCCCACAAACGGGACCCGGATGTCTGGGCCCCGCCCCCCCGGAAAATGGGGGGGGGTGGGGGGGAGAGATCACGTGGTGTGGCCCCACCCTTTTGTTTTTATCGTAGGTCCTACGTCATCAGTGGGGGAGGGGCGTCGTTGGGGGGGAGGGGGGAGGGGCTGTATTTGTAGGTCCTACGTCAATAAAGGTCCTTGCAACGAAGGCGTGGGGCTGAGTTACTGCGGTGGTGATGTCATCAGAGGGGCGGGTCTGCATCATCGAACGGGTTCCCCTGTCAACCTTGGGGGGGAGGGTGTCTGACGTCAGCAAACCCCTTCCTGGAGGTCCTACGTAAACAAACCGCCCCCCCCCGTTGTTCTCACGGCGGTCCGACGTTCGTTTTCCGGAAAGAGCCGAAGCGTTTTCCGGAAAGAGCCGAACGCCTCCGGGGCGGAGGCGGAAAGAGCCGAAGAGGAGGCGGAGGGAACCGAAGAGCTTCCGAAAAGAGCCGAAGAGCTTCCGGAAAGAGCCGAAGCGACGTCGGAGGAAGCCGAAGCGGGAGGGGAGGGGGGAGTCGAGGCGCAGGCGGAAGTAAACGATGCGCGGCCGGAAGGAGCCGAAGAGGAGGCGGAGGGAGCCGAAGGGAGGCGGAAGTAACCGAAGAGGAGGCGAAGGGAGGCGGAAGTAACCGAAGAGGAGGCGGAGGGAGCCGAAGCGGCGGCGGAGGGAGCCGAAGCCGTTCCGGAAGTTGCCGAAGCGCTTCCGGAAGGAGCCGAAGCGTCGCGCAGGGGCGGGCGCTGTTCGGAGCGGTTGAGCGGCGCCACACAAGATGGCGGACGGGGAGGAGGTGACTCTGGACGGGCGGCCGCTCCATCTGCTCCGCGTCGCCGACCTGAAGGCGGCCCTGGAGCAACGGGGCCTGGCCAAAAGCGGACAGAAGAGCGCCCTCATCAAACGGCTCCGCGGGGTGAGAGCGGCCGGCACCGCGGCGGGGAAGCGGAGGGGCGAGAAGGGAACTGAAAGGCGGCGGGGCTGGCGCGGGGGGGGGGGAAGGCGGTTACCGGCGGCGCATGCGCCGTCGAACCGGTTTATCCCCCCACATCGTTGTGTCTCTCTCCCCCCACACACACACCGTCCCGGTTTCCCGCCAAGGGCTGAGGGGAACCGCGCGCATGCGCAGAGCGGGGAGGGGGGGGGGGAGAGAGAGAGACCCCCCGTGCGGAGGGGAACTGAGGTGACAGCGGCGGGTTTTGGGGGGAAAAGGCGGGTTTGGGGGCAAAAATCGCGGGTTGGGGGAGGTGAAAATCGCGGATCCGGGGAGTTTTTTGAGGGGATTTGAGGTAAAAGTCGTGTTTGGGGGGAGTTTGTGAGGGATTTTGAGGTAAAAGTTGGGGGTTTGAGAAGGGTTTTTTTGGGGGGGTGAGGTAGAAGTCGTGTTTTGAGGGAGTTCGGGGGGGATTTGAGGTAAAAGTTGTGTTTTGAGGGAGTTTGGGGGGGGATTTGAGGTGAAAGTCGCGGGTTTGAGGGGATTTGGGGCAAAAAGGGCCGTTTGGGGGGATTTGAGGTAAAAAAGCATGGGTTTGGGTAGTTTGTGAGGGGAGATTTGAGTAAAAATCGCGGGTTTTGGAGAGTTTCTGAGGGGATTTGGGGCAAAAATCGCGTTTTGGGGGGAGTTGAGGTGAAAGTCGCAGTTTTGGAGAGTTTGTGAGGGGATTTGGGGGAAAAACCGTGGGTTTGCAGAGTTCGGCAGGGTTGAGGCGAAAGTTGTGTTTCGAGGAGGAAAAGTTCCGGGTTTGGGGGTATTTGGGCCAAAAATCATGGTTTTGAGGGGGATTTGAGGTAAAAATGAGGGTTTCTGGGGGGGATTTGAGGCAAAAGTTGTGGTTTTCGGGAGTTTTGGGGTGAAAAACCAGTGTTTTGTGGAGTTTGTGAGGTAAAAGTGGCGGGTTTTGGGGACTTTGTGAGGAGATTTGAGGTAAAAGTTGAGTTTGGGGGGGATTTGAGGTAAAAAAACAGGTTTTTGGGGGGGGATGAGGTGAAAGTCGTGGTTTTTTGGGTGAAACACCAGGATTTTGTGGAGTTTGTGAGGGGATTTGAGGTAAAAGCGGCAGGGTTTGAGGGTTCGTGAGGGGATTTGGGGCAAAAATCACGGTTTTGCAGAGTTTGGGGGAGCGTTGAGGTGAAAGTCGTGGTTTTGGGGGGATTTGGGGTGAAAAATGAGGTTTTGGGGGAGTTTGTGAGGGGATTTTGGGGTAAAAGTTGCGGGTTTGGGGAGTTTGTGAGGGGATTTTGAGGTAAAAGTTGCGGGTTTGGGGAGTTTGTGAGGGGATTTGGGGTAAAAACGGTTGTTTTGAGGAGCTTTGGGGAGGGATTCAAGATAAATTCGGTGTGGGGGGATTTGAAGTGAAAAATAATGGTTTGGGGAAGTTTGTGATGGGGGATTTGGGGTAAAAATGATGTTTTGGGGGAGTTTGGGGGGGAGTTTGGGTGAAAAACCATGGTTTTTGGGAACTTTGTGAGGGGATTTGAGGTGAAAGTCATTTTTGGGGGGGAGTTTGGCGGGATTTGAGGTAAAAGTTGCGGGTTTGGGGGCAATTGCGGTTTAAAACCATGTTTTTGGGGAGGAATTTGAGATAAAGATCAGTTTTTTAAGGCGTGTGTTTTGGGGGAGTTTGAGGGGGGATTTGGGGTAAAAGTCGCGGGTTTTTGGTTGTTTAGGGAGACTTGAGGTAAAAGTTGTGGTTTTGGGGGGATTTGAGGTAAAAATCATGTTTTTAAGCAGTTTTTGGGGGGGGGGATTTGGAAAAGTGTTACTTTGAGGGGTGATTGGGGTTAAAAATCAGGTTTTTCAGGAGTTGGGGGGGTGGTGTGAAAAATAGTGGTTTGGGGTGTTTGTGAGGGGATTTGAGGTGAAAGTCGCGTTTTGGGGTAGAAATCACGTTTTTAGGAAGTATTGGGGGGCAGTTGAAGTAAAAGTTGCATTTTTGGGGGAGTTTGGGGTGGAATTTGAGGTAAAAATCACGAGGTTTGGGTGAAAGCTATGATTTTGGTAGTTTAGGGTGGAATTTGGGGTGGAAGTTGTGGCTTTGGGGGAGTTTGTGAGAGGATTTTGGGGGAAATCCTGGTTTTAGGGAGTTTGTGAGGGGGATTTGGGGTAAAAGTTGCGTTTTGGGGGAGTTTGGGGCGAAAAATCAGGTTTGGGGGATGTTTGTGAGGGGGAATTTGAGGTGAAAGTCGTGGAGCTTTGAGGTAAAAAATCAGATTTTGGGGGAGTTTGTGAGGGGATTTGGGGTAAAAAATGTGGGTTTGGGTCGGAATTTGGGATAAAAGTTGTGGGTTTGGAGTGGAATTTGAGGTAAAAATGGGGTTTGGAAGTTTTGGGCGGAGTTTGAGGTAAAAATTGTGGGTTTGGGGGAAGTTTGGGGTGAAAGTTGTAAGTTTGGGGTGAAAAATCGTGTTTTATGGTGGAATTTGGGGGAAAAGTTGTGGGTTTAGGGTGGAACGTGAGGTAAAAAGAATAACATTTTTCAGAAGTTTGGGGAGGATTCGAGGTACAAGTTGCATTTTGGGGGAGAATTTGGGGGAAAAGCGATGGGTTTTGGGGTGAAAGCCATCTTTTTGGGGGGTAAAAGTCACGTTTGGGGGGTGAAAACCCACATTTTTGGGGTGAATTGGGGTAAAAACCGCGGTTTGGGTGTGAAAAATGACATTTTGGGGGGAGATTTGTGAGGATTGATTTCTGCCGTTGGGGGGTGTCTGGATAACTTGGGGGGTCCCCGATCAGTTCGTTAATCTGACGCGTTAATTTGCACATATTAATTGAAGCCTGTTAATTAATTACTTGTTATTAATTAATTGCCTGCTCAGGCGCTGATGCTGGAGAACCTCCAGAAGCACTCGACCCCCCACCCCACCTTCCAGCCCAACTCCCAGGTGAGAAACACCCCCCCCCCCCCAAAAAAAAAACCCCTTAAATCCCTAAACCGCCCCTAAATCCCCAAAACGCCCCAAATTGCCCCAAATTCGCGCCCAGATGGGGGAGGAGATGAGCCAGAACAGCTTCATCAAGCAGTACCTGGAGAAGCAGCAGGAGCTGCTGCAGCAGCGGCTGGAGCGGGAGGCGGCCGAGCTGGAGGGTGAGGATGTTTTGGGGGCAGAAAGGGCCGCTTTGGGGCTTTTTGTCAAAAAAAAAAAAAAAAAAACCAAAACCCAAAACCTTTCATTTTTCTTCACACCCCCCCCCCCAAAAAAATATTAAAAAATGACATTCAAGCTTCCGGGAAGAGCGGCCCCACCCCGGGAGACTCGGACGAGGAGGGGGGGCGGAGGCCGGAACGACGAGCCGGGCGCCTCCGGCAGGTAAGAGAGGGGGTAATCCCCCTCCTCCCCCCCCTTTTTTTTTTTCCCCGCTTCCTCTTCCTACTTCCTCTTCCTCTTCCCAGGCTCGAGGCGCCAAGCCCCCCGAGACGGGGGCGGAGGGCCCCCCCCGCGGGCGGAGGGCCGGCGCGCGGCCCCCCCTGAAACCGGGCGAGGAGGAGGAGGAGGAGGAAGAGGAGGAGGAGGAAGAAGAAGAGGAGGAGGAGGAGGAAGAGGAGGAGGAGGAGGAAGAGGAAGAGGAAAAGGAAACCAAACCCCCCCCAGCCGGGGAGAGCCAAGAGCAGCCTGAGGGAGACCCCGCCCCGCCCATGCAGGAGGAGGCCCCGCCCACCCAGGAGGCCCCGCCCATGCAGGAGGAGGAGGCCCCGCCCACCCAGGAGGCCCCGCCCATGCAGGAGGAGGAGGCCCCGCCCACCCAGGAGGCCCCACCTCCCGAGGAGGCGCCATCCAATGAGGAGGCGCCACCCAAGGCAGAAGCCCCGCCTGCCTCCCCCTCCCCGCCCCCGCTGAGGGAGGGGCCTTGCCAGGCCCCGCCCCCCCGGGAGGAGGAGGAGCCGGCCCCACCCCTCCTCACCAAGGAGCCGCCCCCTCCCGCGCCTGGGGGGCGTGGCCGGCGCCGGGCCAGCTCCTGCTCCTCTTCCTCCTCCTCCTCCTCCTCCTCCTCGCCCTCCCCCTCGCCTTCCGCCTCCTCCCCCGACAGCTCCCCCTCCCCCCCGGCATCGCCCCCCCGCAGCGCCAAGGTGAGGGGTGCTGGGGGGGAGCTGGGACCCGGTTGGGGGGGAGCTGGGGGGGAGCTGGGACCCTGCTGTGCTCCCCGTGCTGGGCGTGGCCCCGCCCCCACTGACCCCTCCCCCTCCCTGCAGGACACGCCCCAAGGGCCGGGGGGGGCGGCGGCGGCCTCCTGCCCCCCGAGTCAACCCCCCAGGTGGGTATGGGGGGGGTAGGGGGGGGCTATAGGGGAGTATAGGGGATATGGGGGGGTGTAGGGGGGCTATAGAGGGGATATGGGGGGGTGTAGGGGGGGTATGGGGGGGTATAGAGGGGATATGGGGGGGTGTAGGGGGGGTATGGGGGGGTACAGGGGTCTATAGAGGGTCTATAGGGGGGCTATGGGGGGCCATGGGGTGGCTATAGGGGGCCATGGGGGGCTATAGGGGGCTATGGGGGGCCACAGGGGCCATAGGGGCAGCGGTGCCTGTAGGGCACAGGGGCTCTGGGGGACGCGCGGCTCGATGGGGCTCTGTGGGCGATGGGGGGGGCGCGGGGTTGTTCCCCCCCCCTTCCCCCTTCCCCCTTCCCCCCGGTGCCGTCTGGGCTCCATGGGTGCCCCCGGGGTCACGTGGGTGGGCCCGCTGGCCCCGCCCCGCCCCTCCCCGCGCGCCGGCGTGGGCGTGGCCCCGCCCCCTTTTCCCCGCCCCTTCCCCGCTGCCGGCCCCGCCCTCTCCGCGGGGGCTGCCGGGTAAGCGGCAAGATGGCCGCCCCGCCTGCCTGCGGCTGCCCCGCACAATAGAGCAGGGGGGGAACCCCCCGGGCGGGGGGGCCGCCATGCTGGCCGCCTGCGAGGAGGGGTGAGACCCACGGCTGCCCCACGGCGGCTGGGGGTGTGGGGCCGGGCCCCACAAGTGTGGGGCGGCCCCATTGATTCTCACACACGCACGTATCCCTCCCCCCCCCCCCTTTCCTTCTTTCCCCTCTTCACCCAGCGAGGAGCCGGCGGTGCCCGCGGAACCGGGGCCCCCCCCCGCAGCGGGGGGCTCCCCCCCCAGCGCCCCCCCGGACCCGGAGGTAATTGGGGGGGGCAGCGGGTTTGGGGTGGGGGGGGGGGCGGGGGGCCCGCGGGGGGGGAGAGAAGGAGGGATGTGTGGGGCGTGTGTGGGGCGGGGGGGAGGGGGGGGATGTGTGGGGCAGCCCCCCAAGTGTGGGGCGGGGGAGGGAAGGGGTGTGGGGGGCGGGGGCTGCCTGGCTTCTCTCGACTTGGGGGGGCGCCCCACGTCGCCGCCGCCGCCGCTGCCACTCGGGGGGCGCCCCACGGCGTGAGTTGGGGGGCAGGCGCCCCCGCGGCCCCCCCCCTTTCCCCTGCGCCCCACACCCGGGACCCCCCAAACGTCTCTCTTTTGGGCACCCAGCGCTGGCTCAAAGGACCCCCCGGACCCCCAACGTCTCACTTGGGGGGCGCCCCACACCCGAAGGACCTCCGGGACCCCCGGCGTCTCACTTGGGGGGCGCCCGAACCCGGTTGAAGGATTTTTGGGGAGATGCGCCCCACACACACCCCCCCACCCCGCCCCCCAACCCACCCACCCCCCCCAAAGAAACGTCTCACTTGTAGGGCGGGGGGGGCGCCCCACGGCTTCCCGGAACCCCCAAGTCTCTTCTGGGGGCACCCAGGGACCCCCCCGACCGCACTTGGGGGGCACCCCACGGAACTCCGGGACCCCCAACTTCGCTTATGGGGCACCCCACGGAGATGAAGATGCTCCGCTGTCACTTGGGGGGCACCCTATGGACACGTGGGACCCCCAAACTCGCCTGGGGGGCACCCCACAGACTCCGAGAACCCCCACCGTCACTTGGGGGGCACCCCACGGATCTCTGGGACCCCCAACTTTGCTTATGGGGCACCCCACGGACCTGAAGACGCTCCAGCCTCGCTTGGGGGGCACCCCACAGATCTCTGTGATCCCCAACTCCATCTGGGGGGCACCCCATGAACCGCTGCGACCCCCAAGCCCAACTTGTGGGGCACCCCATGGACTGCTGGGACCCCCCAACTTCACTTGTGGGGCACCCCAGGAACACGAAGGTCTTCTGATGCGAGGCGCCCCACGGTTCGCAGCAGCCTGCAGCGTCACTTGGGGGGCACCCCACAGATCTCGGGGACCCCCAACCGCACTTAGGGGGCACCCCACGGATTTCAGGGCCCTCTGACTTCGCTGGTGGGGCACCCGACGTCTCCCACGGAGGTCGCCCAGCACCCGCTGAAGGAGCCCTGTGACCCCCAACCGCACTTGGGGGGCGCCCCACGGACCTCCAGATCCTCCACTGTCGCTTGGGGGGGCACCCCACGGACTGCCGTGACCCCCCCGACTTCACTTGTGGGGCACCCCACGGATCTTGGGGACCCCCAGCATGCTCCACGGAGGTCGTCCATCGAAGGAGCTCAAGGGCCTGCACTCTCGCTTGGGGGGCACCCCACAGCTCTCCGGGACCCCCACCCGCACTTGTGGGGCACCCCATGGAGCTCCGGGCCCCCCCCGACCCCACTTCTGGGGCATCCTACGGACTGCCGGGACCCCCAGTCGCACTTATGGGGCACCCCATGGACTTTTGGGACCCCCAAGCTCGCTTATGGGGCACCCCATGGACTGCCGGCACCCCCAACCGCACTTGGGGGGCACCCCACAGACCTCAACAGCCTGCGTCGTTGCTCGGGGGGCACCCCACGGACCACCAGGACCCCCACTCGCACTTGGGGGGGGGCACCCAACTCTGCCCCATGGACTTCCAGAACCCCCGACCTCACTTGTGGGGCACCCCATGGATCTCGGGGACCCCCAACCGCATTTCTGGGGCACCCGACTCCCCCTCAAGGACCCCCAAAATCTCCTGTGGGGCACCCAGCTCTGCCCCACGGATCTCAGGGACCCCCCGATGTCACTTATGGGGCACCCCGCGGACAGCGAGATCCTTTGGCATCACTTGTGGGGCACCCCACGGACTGGTAGCCCCCCCCGCAGCTTTGCTTGTGGGGCAGCCAGCTGCACGTCAGGGACCCCCAAGCTCATTTGTGGGGCACCCCATGGACCTCAACGAGCTCAACGGTCACTTATGGGGCACCCCACGGATCTCGGGGACCCCCCAACCGCCACTCAAGGGGCACCCCGTGGATCACGGTGACCCCCAACCACACTCGTGGGGCACCCAACTGCACTGCACGGACCTCGGGGACCCCCCCCGGTTAACTTAGGGGGCACCCCACAGAACCCCAACCCCAGTTCCGGGGCACCCCGTGGATCTCGGCGACCCCCAACCGCACTCGTGGGGCACCTGGCTCCACCCCACGGACCTCTGTGACCCCCAACTTTACTTACGGGGCACCCCACGGACCCCCGACCTCAGTTATGGGGCACCCTATGGACTTCTGGGCCCCCCCCACCCTCAACTCGGGGGGGCACCCCACGGACCTCAAGATCCTCCACCGTCACTGGTGGGGCGCCCCACAGATCTCAGGGACCCCTGACCGCACTTGTGGGGCACCCCGCGGACCTCAGGGACCCCCGAAACCTCACTTATGGGGCACCCCATGGACTTTTGGGACCCCCAACGGCACTTGAGGGGCACCCCATGGACCTCGGGCACCCCCGAAACCTCTTAGGGGGCGCCCCACGGACCCCCAGCTCCACTTGCGGGGGCACCCCACGGACTTTTCGGGACCCCCCCCTCGAGTTTACTTATGGGGCACCCCACGGACCCCCGACCTCACTTGGGGGGCACCCCCGGACCTCGAGACCCACGGCCCGGACCTGCGGGACCCCCCCACCCCGCCGCGGTGGGGCACCCCCCGGCTCTCGGTGCCCCCCACCCCCACCCCACTTGGGGGGCACCCCACGGATCTGCAGGACCTGCGAGGTCACCCCGCCCCTCGCAGGACACGCCCACGGCCACACCCCCATCTGGGGCGGGGCAACGGGGGGAGGGGGCGTGGTCACCCCCCCCACACTTATGGGGCAGCCCCATGGATTGCCCCACACCCTCCCCCTGGAATTAAAGCTGCCCCAAAATGGGGGGGGGGGGGGAAGGGAGGGGGTGAGGGGGCGGAGCCTCCGCCTTGCCCCGCCCCCGGTGCTGATGCGGCCCCTCCCGGCCCCTCCCCGTGTGGGGGCGTGTCTCTCCCCTTGGCCCCTCCCACTCTCTTCCCCAGAGCCCCGCCCAGCCCAAGGCCTTCAAGAGGAAGATCTCGGTGCTCTGTGAGTGGGGGCGGGGCCGGGGGGTGGGGGCGGGGCTGGGCAGTAAGGGGTGGGGGTGGGGGCGGGGCTTGGCCCGCGGGGGGCGGGGTTTAGGTCATAGGGGGCGGGGCTTGGCCATAGGAGGTGTGGTTTGGACCGCGGGGGCGGGGCTTAGCCCGTAGGGGCGGGGCTTGGCCATAGGAGGTGTGGTTTGGCCTGCAGGGGGCGTGGCTTAGTCTGTAGGGGTGGGGTTTAGCCCGTAGGGGCGGGGCTTGCCCATAGGGGGTGTGGTTTGGCCTGCAGGGGGCGGGGCTTGGGCGGGGGCGTGGCTTGGCCCGCGGGGGGGCGTGGTTTGCCCCATGGGGGCGGGGCTTGCCCATAGGGGGCGGGGCTTAGCCTGCAGGGGGGTGTGGTTTGGCCTGCAGGGGGCGTGGCTTAGCCTGCAGGGGGCGGGGCTTGGGCGGGGGCGGGGCTTGGCCCGCGGGGGGGGCGTGGTTTGCCCCATGGGGGCGGGGCTTGGCGGCTGTGGGGTGGAGCCCGGTGGGGGTGGGCGGGGCCATCCCGGGCAGGGGCCGGGTCTGAGGCCAGGCCCCGCCCCTCCCCCCCATCCCCAGCAGCCTCCAAGGGGGCGGCGCCGGGCGCCCAGGAGCCGGGGGGCCGGAAACGGCGCTGGGGGGCCAGCACGGCCTGCGCCCCCAAACGGCCCTCCATCAGCATCACCACCGAGTCCCTCAAGGTACCGATCCCCACCCCCACCCCCCCCCCACCACCGCCCCCCGGGGCCCCTCCCCCGCTGACCGCCTGCGCCCCTCCCCCGCAGAGCCTGATCCCCGAGATGAAGGCGGGGGGAGGGGCGGAGGCGGTGGTGGAGCTGCACCCCGAGGAGGGGCCCATGTCGGAGGAGGAGAGCGGGGGAGGGGCGGAGAGGGGGCAGGGCGGCCCCCTCCCCCTCCTCCCCTCCCCCGCCCACCACCCCCCGCTGAAGATCTGCCGCACCGTCACGCAGGTGGGGGATGGGCGACGCGCGCACACACCACACCCCCCCCCCTCCCCAAACACCCGCCCCCCTCCCCCCCGCCCGCCCACCGCGCTCTCACCCCTCCCCCACCGCCGCAGGTGGTGCCGGGGGAGGGGCAGGAGAACGGGCAGGAAGAGGAAGAGGAAGAGGAAGAGGAAGAAGGCAGGCCGGCGGGGGAGGGGAAGGGGGAGGAGGAGCGCCCGCAGCCCCTCCCCCTCCCCGCCCCTCCCCCCGCCCCCGCCGAAGCCGCCGCGCCGCCCCTCCCCCCGCCGGGCGAGGAGGGGAAGAGAGGTGAGGGGGGGGGAGGGGCGAAGGGCGGGGGAAGGGGTGGCGACCCCACGGTGACGTCACCCCCGCCCCTCCCCGCCCCCCCCCCCCCCAGGCGAGGCTCCACGGCGGGGGATGGGCGCCCCGTCCCGCCCCCTCGGCCTCTCCCTCCCCATCGACGACCCCGTCCGGGCGGCGCCGCGCCCCTCCCCCCCCCGCGCCCGCCCCTCCCCCATCGTCCATCTCTGCAACCTGGTGAGTCCCCGAAAAGAGGGGGGGGGGGGGGGGGAGGGGCTGCCCCCCAGGTGCCGGGGCTGCCCCCCAAGCGCTCTCCCCCCCCCTCCTCCCCCCCCCAGGTGCGGCCGTTCACGCTGGGGCAGCTGAAGGAGCTGCTGGGCAGGACGGGGCGGCTGCGGGAGGACGGGTTCTGGATCGACAAGATCAAGTCCCACTGCTACGTCACGGTCCGTGGGGCGCCGTGGGGGGTGTGCGCGCGTCCCGTGGGGCGGCCGTGGGGCTGACCCCCGCGCTCTGCTCTCCTCTCCCCCCCCCCCCCCCCAAGTACGCGTCGGTGGAGGAGGCGGTGGCCACCCGCAACGCCCTGCACGGGGTCAAGTGGCCGCAGTCGAACCCCAAGGTGCTGGCGGCCGACTTCGCCGAGCAGGAGGAGGTCAGGGGGCTGGGAGGGGGCTTGGGGGGCTGGGAGGGGATTTGGGGGGCTGGGAGGGGGATGCTGGGGGGCTGGGAGGGGGCTTGGGGGGCTGGGAGGGGATTTGGGGGGCTGGGAGGGGGATGCTGGGGGGCTGGGAGGGGGCTTGGGGGCACTCGTGGGTCTCAGCAGGGCACTTGTGGGGCTGGGGGCACACGTGTGGGTCTCTGGGGCACTTGTGGGTCTCAGTGGGGCACTTGTGGGGCTGGGAGGGGACTTGGGGGCACTTGTGGGTCTCAGTGGGGCACTTGTGGGGCTCAGCGGGGCACGTGTGGGGCTCAGCAGGGCACTTGTGGGTCTCAGCAGGGCACTTGTGGGGCTGGGGGGACACGTGTGGGTCTCAGTGGGGCACGTGTGGGGCTCAGCGGGGCACGTGTGGGGCTGGGGGGACACGTGTGGGTCTCAGTGGGGCACTTGTGGGGCTCAGTGGGGCACTTGTGGGGCTGGGAGGGGACTTGGGGGCACTCGTGGGTCTCAGTGGGGCACTTGTGGGGCTGGGGGCACACGTGTGGGGCTCAGTGGGGCACTTGTGGGGCTGGGAGGGGGATGCTGGGGGGCTGGGAGGGGGCTTGGGGGCACTCGTGGGTCTCAGTGGGGCACTTGTGGGGCTCAGTGGGGCACGTGTGGGTCTCAGTGGGGCACTTGTGGGGCTCAGTGGGGCACTTATGGGTCTCAGTGGGGCACTTGTGGGGCTCAGTGGGGCACTTGTGGGTCTCAGCGGGGCACGTGTGGGTCTCAGCGGGGCACGTGTGGGGCTGGGGGCACACGTGTGGGGCAGCGGGGGGCGCCGGCGGGGTGGCACCTGTGGGTGGGCGTGGGGCAGCCCCCGACGCGTGGGTCCCGTTCCCCCCCCCTCCCCCGCAGCTGGATTTCCACCGCGGGCTCCTGCCCGAGCGCCCGCAGCGGGGGGAGGAGGCTCCGGCGGGGCCGTGTCCTTCGGGGGCGGGGCGGGGCTCCGCCTGCCCTTCCTCCGGGGCGGGGTCCTCGGGCGGCCGCGCCCCCCGGGAGGCGGAGCGGGCGCAGTGGGCGGAGCGGGAGCGGGAGATGGAGCGGCGGGAGCGGACGCGGGGGGAGCGCGAGTGGGACAGGGACAAGGGGCCCCCCCGCTCGCCCAGCCCCTCCCCCCCGGCCCCGCGGGGCCCCGCCCCCCGAGAGCCCCGGGCCCGGCACCGCCCCCCGGACAAGGAGAGGGGGCGGGGCTCCCGAGAGGCGCGCCCCGACAAAAAAGGTAAAAGGGGGCGGGGCTTGAGGGGTGGGGGCGGGGCTAAAGGGGCCTGGGGGTGGGGCTAAAGGGGCTGGGGGCGGGGCTAAAGGGGCTGGGGGCGGGGCTAAAGGGGCTGGGGGCGGGGTTATGGGGTGGGGGGCGGGGTTATGGGCCTGGGGCGGGGCTAAGGGGTGGTGGGCGGGGCTAAAGGGGCCTGGGGCGGGGTTAAGGAGCTGGGGCCGGGGCTAAAGGGGCTGGGGGCGGGGCTAAGGGGTGGTGGGCGGGGCTAAGGACCTGGGGCGGGGCCAAGGAGCTGGGGTGGGGCTAAAGGGGACTGGGGGCGGGGTTAAGGGGTGGTGGGCGGGGCTAAAGGGGCCTGGGGCGGGGTTAAGGGCCTGGGGGCGGGGCCAAGGAGCTGGGGTGGGGCTAAAGGGGCCTGGGGGCGGGGTTATGGGCCTGGGGGCGGGGCTAAAGGGGCTGGGGGCGGGGCTGAGGGGTGGGGGGGCCAAGGAGCTGGGGTGGGGCTAAAGGGGCCTGGGGGCGGGGTTATGGGCCTGGGGGCGGGGCTAAAGGGGCTGGGGGCGGGGCTGAGGGGTGGGGGGGCCAAGGAGCTGGGGTGGGGCTAAAGGGGCTGGTGGGCGGGGCTAAGGACCTGGGGGCGGGGTCAAGCCCTGATCCCCGCCCCCTCCGTCACGTCCGCGGGCAGAGAAGCCGCCGGAGGAGCCGCCGGCCAAACTGCTGGACGACCTCTTCCGCAAGACCAAGGCGGCGCCCTGCATCTATTGGCTGCCCCTCACCGACACCCAGGTGGGCGGGGACGCGTCCTCCGAACCCCTCCCCCCCCCGGGGGGTGGGGTCCTCTTCCCTGGCCACGCCCCCTCTGTGACCACGCCCCCCTCTCTGGCCACGCCCCCCCCCCCCCAGTTCGTGCAGAAGCAGGCGGAGCGAGCGGCGCGGGCGCGGGAGCGGGAGCGGCGCCGGAAGGAGCAGGAGGAGGAGGAGCAACGTCAGAGGGGAGGGGGCGGGGCCAGCAACGCCTCGGCCCCGCCCCCTTCGGGGCGGGACAAACGGGGAGGGGGCGGGGCCGGCTCCGGGCGAGAACGAGGCTTGGGCCCGCCCGGGGCCACGCCCACCGCCGCCAACGCCCCGCCCACCGCCCCGCCCACCCACCGCGACCACCACCGCGAACGGCACCGCAGCCGGGGGGGCGGGGAGAAACGCCGCAGTCGCAGCCGCAGCCGCAGCACCCCGCTGCGGGACCGGGGAGGGCGGCGCTGAGAGCGGCAATAAAAACCACCCCGCGGGGGGCTTTGCAACCGGCCCGGCAGCGTCGTTTGTTGGTTTTTTGGGGTGATTTCCGGCGGGTTTGGGGGTTTGGGAAGGGAGGACGGGGAGGCGCTAGGACCCAGCGGGTGGTTGGGGGGGGCCGCGCACGCCGCTCGGATCTCATTGGTGAGGCGGCGTGCCGCTCAGCAAGCCGCGCCCTCTCATTGGCGCTCCGCGCTCCGGTTGGGGCGGGCCGCCCGCGCGCTTCGCCCTCCCATTGGTCCGCGGGCGCCTCCCGCCCCCCAGCTCGTGGGCGGGACATCCGCAGCGCTCCTCGCCCTCCCATTGGCCGCTGCGCGCGTGCTCCTCGCCCCTTCCCGCCGTGCGGCGCGGGGGGCGGGCCATCCTCATCCCCTCCTCTCCCTCCCATTGGCCGAGCGCTCCAACGCCTCGCTCCTATTGGCTCCCGGCCTTGCCCTCAGCCTTTCTCCTCTCCCCAAGATGGCGGAGGCGGTCGCGCTGCTGGAGGCTCTCCGCGGGCAGGTCCGGGCCTTAAAAATCCCTTAAAAAAAAAGAAAAAAAAAATACACAAAACCAACCCCGCTTTAACGCTTATTACGGTTTCGCAGGTAGCGGCGGTCACCGACCACGGCTTAGCGCTGCTGCGGCGCGTTGGAGGCGGGCGGCTGCGCACCGAGAAGGTACCGGGCTGGGAGGGAGGGAGGGAGGGAGGGAGGCGGCGGGGGGGAATTGGGGCCTGCGGAGCTCCCTGTGACCGAACCGCGGCCCGGGCTCTCTCCCCTCTCCTCTCCTCTCCCCGCAGGGCGTGTCGCTGCTGGAGGTGCGGGCGCAGGCGCTGCTGCAGTACCTGCAGGACCTGGCGCTGCTGCTGGCGGCCAAGACCCGCGGGGGGACGCTCGGGGCGCTGCCGGCTCTGCCGCGGCTGCTGGAGACACGGCTGGTGAGGGGCGGGGCCTGCGGCTGGGGGGCGGGGCCTGCGGGTGGTGGGAGGGGCCGTGGGAGGGGCCTGTGGCTGGGGGCGGGGCCGTGGGAGGGGCCTGTGGCCGGGGGCGTGTCTGTCTTGGCGTGGGCGGAGCCTGCGTGCCCACGCCCCGCCCCCTGACCCTTGACCCCTCCCCCAGGTGCTGGAGAAGCTCCGCCCGGCCGAGCGGCGCCTCAAGTACCAATTGGAGAAGCTGCTGCGGGCGGGGGGGCGGGGTGAGCGTCACCAGGTCCCGCCCCCTCGGGGCGCTGTGCCCGCCCCTCGCCAGGTTGATTGACACCCGTCCGTCAACCGTCTTCTTCCCGCGTCCCTTCTAGGCGGCGGCGGCGACGACGACCCGCTGCGCTTCCGCCCCGCCCCCGCCAACATGGAGGTAGGGCGGGGCCGGGCGGGGTGGGGCGGGGTTTCGGGGGGGGCGGGGCTTGTGATTGACAGCTGCGGCGCCCCACAGGAGGAGGGTGAGGAAGAGGAGGAAGGGGGAGGGGCGAAAGCCCCGGGATTGGGTGGCGGCCGCCGCTACGTCCCGCCCCGCCTGGTCCCCGTCCAATACGGTGAGTCTTCATCCCCCCGAGCCCCGCCCCCGCGCCGTCGCCCCGCCCCTGCCCCGCCCCACGGCCTTCCCCCCTCTGCCCCACAGACGCCGTGGGGCAGGAGCGGGAGCGCCGGGCGCGGGAAGCGGCTCGTCGCCGGGCCCTGAGCGGCTCCGTCATCCGGGAGCTGCGGGAGGAGCTGGGCGACGCCCCCCACCAAGTGGGCGGGGATGAGGGCGGGGCTTCGGCCACGCCCCGCCACGCCCAGATGAGGTCAGTGCTTTGGAGGGCGGCTGGGAGGGGGGGAGGGGCGGGGGCCGGCGGCGGGCGCGGCTGACGCAGGCCCCGCCCCCAGGCGCCGGTACGAGGAGGCCATGTTGGTGCGGCTGAGGGAGAGCCGGCGGGAGCGGGCACAGCGACGGCGGGGGGCGGGCGGCGACGGCCTCGACGTCATCACCCGCTTCGGTGACATCACGCCTCTGCTCGATCCGGCCAATCAGGTGAGAGAGAATCTGCCGGAAGTCCCTCCCCTCATTTACATATCCCCGCCCACCTCCCCGCAGGAGGCGTGTCCTCTCCGGAAGCCTCTCCCCTCATTTGCATATCCCCGCCCCCGCAGGAGGCCCCGCCCCCCAAGAAGAAGAGGAAGAAGCTGCCACTGACGGGCAGGAGGAAGAGGCGGGGTGAGTCCGGCCGGCGGCCAATCAGGGGGCGGGGGCGGGGTGGCCACGCCCCCTCGCTCACCCCCCCCCTCCCCTCCCCCCCACAGGTTTCCGGCGTCGGCGCTGAGCCCCTCCCCCCTCCTCTGGTGGTGGGTAATTAGCGCTAATTAGCACTGCGGGGGGGGGTAATTACAGCAATTATGCTTTGTCCTGGCCTTAATTAACCCCATGTGTGGTGATTAAAGGCAACTAAGCCTTACTTATAGGTAATTAGGCCTTAATTAAAGGTAATTAAGCCTTAATTGGAGGTAACCAAGCTTTAATTAAAGGTAACGAGGCTTTAACGGACGGCTCGGGGGGGAGGGGCTGGATTCGTTACCCTGGAGACAGGCCACGCCCCCCACCGTGTCAGCGTGGCCCTGCCCTGCCCGGACTCCACTTCCCACAATCCCTTGCGTCGCCCCGCCCCCTCCAATCCCATCCTGCCCCGCGGCCCCGCCCCTTCCCACAATCCTTTGTGGCGCCCCCCCCCCCCCCCCACGCTTGCCCTTTCTCCCAACCGGGCCCTGCTCGTCGCCATGGAAACCGGCCCCCCCGGAGGGGAGGGAGGTGCCAAGGGGCATTATGGGATGGCAGGGGGCGGGGGGAGGGGTCTGGGGGGCAGCGGGGGCTCTGTGGGGCACCGGATGGGTTCTGTGGGGCAGCGGGGCGGCTCTATGGGGCAGGGGCTTTTCTATGGGGCACTGGGGAGGCTCTGGAGGGTGTTGGGGGGGGTCCCTATGGGGCACCGGGGGTTTCTATGGGGCACTGGTTTCCCCATGGGGCACTGGGAGGGGGGGTGTTCTGTGGGGCGCTGGGGGGGTGCCTGTGGGGTACTGAGGTTTCTCTATGGGGCAGAGGTTTCTCTGTGGGGCACTGGGGGGGGGGGGCCTGTGGGGTACTGAGGTTTCTCTATGGGGCAGAGGTGTCTCTGTGGGGCACTGGGGGGGATCTATGGGGCAGGACCTGCAGCCCCTTCCCCCCCCGCCCAGCCCCCATCGAGGTGGAGCTGAAGTTCCGTGTGGGTCCCGACACGGCGACCGCTCTGTGGGCCCTGGGCGCCGTGGGGCTGCCCCACACCCCCCCTTTCCGCGACTGCTACTTCGACGTCCCCGGAGCCGCCCTGGGGCGAGCCGACGTCTGGCTGCGGCACCGCCAGGGGCAAGGCTGGCAGCTCAAACTGCCCCACGGAGACCCACGGCTGCCCCACGGAGACCCAGAGCCAGCTCACGGTGACCCCCAGCCCCATAGAAATGCCGAAATCACCCGAACCCCCCCCGAACCGGCCGAGCCCCGCTCCCACCCGCCCCCCACCTCGCCCCCCAGCCGCCCCCCGAGCGCCGTCACAATCTACCGGGAAGTGTGGGGCGACGCGGGGGTCTTACGGGAACTAACCCGGCTCCTGGGGGTCCCGTCGGCGCCGTGGGGCAGCGTGAGGGCGGCCCTGGCCCCGCTGGGCCTGCGCCCCACGGCGTCCTTCGTCACCCGCCGGCGCAGCGTCCGCGTGGGGCGGGTGAAGGTGGAGCTGGACGAGGCGGATTTCGGGTACGGGCTGGGGGAAGCGGAAGAGGAAGTGACGGCAGAGGGCGGGGCCCGGGAAGTGGAAGAAGCCAGGAAACGCGTGGAAGGGGTCTGCAGGGCGCTGGGTGAGCGGGGCGAAGGGCAGTGGGGGGGCAAGGAGGGGTCACGGGTCCTTTTGACCCCGTCTGACTCCTCCCCCCGTGGTTTATCCCCCGCCCAGGGGCGGAGCCGCGGCAACGAATTCCCGGGAAACTCAGCGTTTTCCTGGCCCGGCATCAGCCGCGTTATTACAAGCTGCTGCGGGAAGCCGGGAGGTTGGAGGAAGTGGAGAAAGAGGAAGAAGAGGAAAAGGAGGAGGAAGTGCCAGGCCCCACCCAATAAACCATGCCCTAAGCTCCGCCTCCAGCCTTGTTTCTTGGCACCAAGATGGCTGCCCCCTTATCCAAGATGGCCACCTTCATGGGGGGACGCCATGTCGACACACCAAGATGGCCACCCCATCCAAAAATGGCTGCCACGATGGGGGGGGGGGCGCCATGTTGATGCCCCAAGATGGCCGCTACGATGGGGGGCACCATGTTGGCACCCCAAGATGGCCACCCCCCCCAATCAAAGATGGCTGCCTCCAGCGGAGGCCGCCATGTTGGCTCCCCCCTCACCGAGGAGCCCCGGTTCTCAGCACTGGGGTTTATTGCGAGGGGGGGGTGACAACACAAGACTGCCCCGAAACGGACGGAATTCCCCCCAAAAGGTGCCCCGTTCCCCGCCATGGCCCCTATAGGCACCCCTAAACCCATCTATAGGCACCCGCATCCCCTATAGACCCCCCCCAAACCCCCCTATAGGCACTGACGTCCCCTATAGACGCTCTCTGGGCGCCCCTCGCCCCCCCTATCCATCCCCTATAGGTTGCTATAGGCGGGAGGGGGCCCCCCCGGCCACCACCACGGTCTCCCCGACCACGTAGGCGGCGGCGGGGGAGCAGAGGAAGGTCACGACCTCGGCCACGTCCGACGGGGTCCCCAGCCTGGGGGGAGGGGGGGGGGGGAAGGTCACGGGGTCACAGAGGGAAGGGAGGGGCTGGGGGGGGTCAGGCTCCACCCCCCCTCGTAGCCCCGCCCCCTACCTGTCAATCCCCATGGATGACATCACTCGCTCCCGCGTCGCGTCGTCCTCCCACAGCTGCCGGACAAGGGGGGGGGGGTGGGTGGGTGTCGAGGCCACACCCCCTCCAGGCCACGCCCCAACCCCCACACCCCTCCCCCCAGCCCCGCCCACCCCAGACCACGCCCCCTCCCCAGCCCCCGCCCCCCCCGGGTCCCCTCCTCTCACAGCTGCGCTGAAGCGCGTGCGGATGAGTCCCGGCGCGACGCCGTTGACGCGGATGTTGCGTGGGCGGAGCTCGGGGGCCAAGGCCTTCACCAGGCCCAGCAGCGCCGACTTGCTGACGCTGTACGGACCCAGCGCCTGGCCACGCCCACGGACACGGTTAGGACACGCCCACAAAACCCACTCGGGCCACGCCCACCCCCCGGCCACGCCCACAAACCCCCTCGGGCCACGCCCACCCCACTCAGGCCACGCCCACCCCATTGGGAGACAGAGCCACTCGCCTGCACCTAAGCCCCGCCCACACCTAAGCCCCGCCCACACCTAAGCCCCGCCCACTCCCCACCCAAGCCCCGCCCACTCCCCACCCAAGCCCCGCCCACCACGCCCCAAAGCCCCGCCCACTCACCGTGAAGGGCATGTACCCGGCGACCGACGACACCAGGACGATGGCCCCGCCCCTAAGGGGAGGGGACAGTGGGGGTGGGCGTGGCTAACCCAGACCACGCCCACCCCCCCAAAAAGCCCCGCCCACTCACCCCCTCCTCTCCATGTGGGGCACGACCAGCCGCACCAACATGGCGGCCGCCGTCACGTTCACCTGGAAGAGCTGGGGTTGGGGTTGGGGGGGTAAGGGGGCGGGGTTAATGCTGGGCGTGGCCCTGGGCGTGGTCAAAAGGGGGCGGGGTTAAAGGAGGGGGCGTGGCCGACCTTCTCCCAGGCGGCTTCGTCGGCGTCCAGGGTGCTGCCCAGGACGGGGTTGACGGCGGCGTTGGACACCAGGATGTCGATGCCCCCGTAGGTCTCCAGGGCCTGGGGTGGGGGCACAGACCCATAGCGCCGTGTGACCCACGGCCACCCGACCCACATCGACCCATAGCGTCCCCATAACCCCCCCCCCCCCCCATATTGTCATCCCCGCACCTTCTGGACGAGGGCCGTCCGGCTGTGGGGCTGCCCCACGTGGCAGACGACGCCGCTGACCTCCAGCCCCCGGCTCCTCAGCTGCCCCACGGCGGCCGCCACGTGGGGCTCACGGCGAGAGCTCAGCACCACCCGCGCCCCCGCCCCAGCCAGCCCCGCCGCCACCGCCAGCCCGATCCTGGGGGCACGGGGTGGTGGGGGGGGGGGGTCAGGGGGGGCTGGGGGTCACGGAGGTTGGGGGGGCTCAGGGGGCTGATGGGGGGCTATGGGGTGGGGGGGGCTGGGGGGGGCCATAGGGGCATTATGGGGGGGCTATGGGGTACTATGTAGTGGCTATAGGGGGCTATGGGGGGGCTATGGGGCACTATGGGGTGCTATGGGGTGCTGGGGGGGGGCCATAGGGCACTATGGGGGGGTTATGGGGTGCTATGGGGGTGCATGGGGCACTATGAGGGGGCTATGGGGGGGCTATGGGGGTCCACGGGGTGCTATGGGGGGCTATGGGGGGGGCTATGGGGCACTACGGGGTGCTATGGGGTGCTGGGGGGGGGCCATAGGGCACTATGGGGGGGTTATGGGGTGCTATGGGGGTGCATGGGGCACTATGAGGGGGCTATGGGGGGGCTATGGGGCACTATAGGGGGGCTATGGGGCGCTATGGGGGTCTCTGGGGTGCCGTGGGTCATGGGGGTCACTGGGGGTCACTCACCCGTCGGTGGCGGCCGTCACCACGGCCACCTTCCCCGCCAGCGGCCCCCCGGGGCCCGCCGTGCTCGCCATGCGCAGGCCGCTGCCCCCCGCCCGCCCCACGGCGCCCCACATGCGGCCCTGGACACGGACTCTGCCCCCCCCCCGGGGAACCGGGGCTGGAACTGCTGGGAGGGGCTGGGGGGGAACTGGGAGGACTGGGGGGGACTGGAGGGGGGATCAGGGGGGACGGCGGCGATGAGGACGAGATAAAGGAGCGGGGGGGGGGGCTGTGGGGGGCACTGGGGGCTACTGGGAGGGACTGGGAGGGAGTGGAAGGGCACTGGGAGGGAGGGGGGGGCACTGGGGGGGGGACTGGGGGGGCATTGGGGGGGACTGGGACGGGATTGGGAGGGACTGGGGGGGACTGGAAGGGCACTGGGGGGGCACTGGGAGGGACTGGGGGGGACTGGGGGAGCACTGGGAGGGACTGGGGGGGACTGGGGGGGCACTGGGGGGGACTGGGGGGGCACTGGGGGGGGCATTGGGGGGACTGGGAGGGCACTAGTGGAGTACTGGGAAGCACTGGGGGGGTTACTGGGGGGTACTGGGAGGCACTGGGGGTTACTGGGAGGTACTGAGGGGCACTGGGGGGGGGTTACTGGGGGGCACTGGCTGCTCTCGGACCCGGTTCGGGACACCTCGGGTGGGTTCGGGTTCTCTCGGGTGGGCTCGGCCCCTTTCTCGGGTTGGTTCGGCTCCTCTCGGGCGGGCTCGGGTACCTTCGGGCAGGCTCGGGAGCGCTCGGCCTCTCTCGGGTCTTTTCGGCTCCGTCCCGGGCTCGGCTGTGTTCGGCTCCCGACTCGAGCGCGTTCGGCTCCGCCCGGGTCCCGTTCGGCTCCGCTCGGGCCGGCTCGGCGCAGGGGGGGGGGGGGTGTCCCGGGAGCTGGGGGGGGGGGGGGGGCACCCCATAGGACCCCCCCTGTGCCCCCAGAGCCCCCCCAAATCCCCTGCAGGGCCCCTCCATCGCACCCTATGCCCCCCCCCCCCTCCGTGGGGTCCCCTATATCCCCCCATATACCTCCCATATCCCCCCATGACCCCCTATAGCCCCCCCCCATACCTCCCGCTTATTCAATGGTGGCTCCGCCCCCTCCCCGCCCCTTCCAGCGATCGCTCCGCCCCCTCAGGCTTCCCCCTCTTTTCACAGTGGCTCCGCCCCTTCACTGCTGGCTCCGCCCCCTCGTCCTTCCCGCCCTTTCCAACGGCCGCCCTGGCTCCGCCCCCCCCAGCTCCCCTCAGGTTTCCCGCCCTTTCCAACGGCCGCTCCTCCGTCTCCTCACAGCTCTGAGGCGCGAAGGGAGAAGGGGGCGGGGGGGGGTGCGTGGAGGAGCACCTCGTCCTCCTCGCCCTTTTCTCACCTCCAGCATGGACTGGTTCCACTGCAACCGCTGCTTCCGCCAAGAGGGAGCCAGCTTCGCCGTCACCAGCTGCGGCCACGTCCTCTGTGCGACGTGTGGGGCCGCGGGTAGGAGCCCCTTCCGCCTTACACAGAATGGAGGGACACCCCCTCCTTTCCTCCCCCTCCCACCTCCTTTTTCCCCTCACAAACGCCCTTTATCCCCCCATAACTGCCCTTTTTCTCCTCACAAATGCCCTTTTTCTCCTCACAAACGCCCTTTTCCCCCTCACAAACGCCCTTTTTCTCCTCACACACCCTTTCCCCCTTCACAAACGCCCTTTATCCCCCCATAACTGCCCTTTTTCTCCTCACAAACGCCCTTTTTCTCCTCACACACCCTTTCCCCCTTCACAAACGCCCTTTATCCCCCCATAACTGCCCTTTTTCTCCTCACAAACGCCCTTTTTCCCCTCACAAATGCCCTTTCCCCCCCATAACTGCCCTTTTTTCCCTCACAAATGCCCCTTATCCCCCTACAAACACTTTTCCCCCCTACAAACGCTGTTTCTCCCATCACAAACACCCTTTATCCTCTCACAAACACCCTTTATTCCCCCCACAACCTGCCTTTATGTCCCACAAACACCCTTTTTCCCTCACAAACACCCTTTTTCCCTCACAAACACCCTTTTTCCCTCACAAACACCCTTTTTCCCTCACAAACGCTCTTTTTCTGCCCCTCTCGTGCAGCTCCCTGCCCGGTCTGCGCCGCCGACTGCCGCTACCTCCCCATCTCCGACCAGGCGAGTTCTGCCCCCCACCCCCCCCACCCCCCCTTTGACCTTCCTCATCCTCCTCCTCCCTTCCCCGCAGATGCGCCCGCAGGAGAAAATCTTCTTCAAGAGCCCAGCCGACATCGCCCTCAAGCGCTTGACCCACATCTCCCAGGCGAGGAGGAGGAGGACGAGGAGGATGAAGAAGGGCGGCCTGCCCCACGCCAGCCTCACGCCTCCTCCCCACAGGTCTGGCGATTCCAGCGTGCCCAAACTGACATGCTGTTGGCTTCCCACAAGGAAAAAACCCGCCGTGCCAGGGCGGCGCTGGAGGAAACCCGCCATGTCCTGGAGAGTCGAAACAGGTGAGGCGCCCATCTTGGGGGGGGGTGGTGTCCCTGGGGCCGCCATCTTGGTGAAGGGGCTGTCCCCTCATGGTGGCCGCCATCTTGGAAGGGTCCCCCCCTCGTGGTGGCCGCCATCTTGGAAGGGTGTCCCCCCTTGTGGTGGCTGCCATCTTGGAAGGGTGTCCCCCCTTGTGGTGGCCGCCATCTTGGGAGGGTCTTGTGGTGGCCATCTTGGTGAGGTCCATGCTGCAGCCCCATAACGCCTGTTAATGTGTGCGGGTGTGTTCCCCCCCGTGCCGCCATCTTGGGAGGGTCAGCCCCACATCACTCCCCCCCCCCATACACACACACAGGGAGCTGGAAGCGCTGCGGAGGGAGAACGGGGAGCTGCGCCGCGCTCAGGTGACACACTCCCCCCTCCTCATTCCCCCCCCCCCATATTTTACCCCCCCCCTCCCCACACTGACACCCTCTTTTCTCCCCACGCAGCTCTCACCCGGCTGGCGAGGGGGCAGCAGGTGAGACACCCCCCCCCCCATACCTTGTGTGGGTTTTTTTTGGGGGGGGGGGGTGGTGTTTGCGCTGAGACCCCTGTATTTCTCCACGCAGGAGCAGCACACCCCGGCCGGTCGGTGTCACATCCCCGGCGCAGACAGGTAGGCGCCCCCCGCCCTAAAATTTGGGGGTCCCCGTGCCTCTTCCTGCCCCCCCTCAACCAGCTCCTTCCCTTCCAGTCACCCCCCAGCCCCGCCGGCAGCTGAGCAGCCAAGTGGTGAGGTAATGGGGGCTCCGTTTATTGCTGGGACGACCCCAAAATCCCTGGGGCTCATCCCAAAATGCTCACGGACACCCCCCCACCCCTCGCAGCCGCTCGGCCCCGCTGGAGCCCCCCCTTTCCCACGGCACCCCCGTATGGCAGGTAACAGCCGCCATGTTGGGTGTGGCACCCCCCCCCCCCAAAAAGGGGCGGTTACCCAGCATATTTGCACCCCCCCACACACAGGTGGGCAGCGCCCGTAGGGGATGGGTGACCCCCCAACCCTCCAGCGTGGGTGAGCGACCCCAAAACTGGCTGGTTTTCACCTAAATCCTGGCTTGCCCCCCCCCCCCTTTGTGTCACAAGCCCCGCCCCTCGCCCCGCCCCTTCACCCCCCCACAAACCCCTGCTCTTCCTCTGCCCCAAACCCCGCCCCTTTTCTGCTCAGCCCCGCCCCTTTCCCTTAGCCCCGCCCCTTCCCCTTAGCCCCACGCCGTCTCCCAAGCCACGCCCCCTCGTCACCCAAGCCACGCCCCCACCCCGTGCCCTGGTCTTCCTCTGCCCAAATCCCGCCCCTTCCTACTCAGCCCCGCCCCTTTCTCCATAACCCCGCCCACAGCCCGCCCCCTTGGTCACGCCCCTTCCCCTAACCCCGCCCCTAACCCCGCCCCCCTCCGCAGCCCCGTCTCCTGCCTCCGCCCACGGGCTGACCCACAGGTGAGCGTGGCGGGGGGGGTGTGTGGGGGGGTGTCGTGTTCCCCCCCCCCCCTCTCTGTGGGTCCCTTTGCGGGGGATCCCCGCACCCACCGTCCCCCCCTGTTCGCCCCAGGGCCGCCCCCCCGGCGCCTCGCAGCCCGCTGTGGGTGCCCTGGGCCAGCCCGCCGCTGCCCGCCGCCATTTTCCCCGCGGAGACCCCTTCTCCTTACCCCTCCCTGCGCCCGCCCCCGCGCGGCTGACGTATACCGGAAGAAAGAAGCCTGCGGCATCCTTTTGCCGCCTCATGCCCTCAACAGACATGGCGCCACGCGTCGCCCGGCAACCCGCCGCCCGCCTGCGGGCGTTGCCTAGCAACGCGCTCACCGCGCATGCGCCTCCCCGCCCTTCCGCCGCCATTTTAGAGGCGCAGCCGCCTTTCCAAGATGGCGCTGGCCAGCGTCCTCCGCTCCTCCGAGCTCCCGGCCCTTCCTTCCCCTTTCCCTCCGCTCGCCGCTCCCCGCGATGGCTCCGGCTTCCCGCAGGGTTTCGCTACCCCTGCCTGGGGCGTCCAGAGCTCCCTCCCCGGGCCTGGTTTGCATCTGCTGCACGGTACCACCACGCTGGCCTTTAAGGTGGGTGAATCTGTGTGGTGCCACCCTCGCGTTTTTCCATCCCCCCCCCCCCCCCCCCCCCTTTTATTTCTCCCTTTTCTTTTCTAAAAAAAAAAAATTTTTTTTTTTTTTTTTTTCCTTTTCAGTTCGACCACGGCGTGATCGTGGCGGTGGATTCGCGAGCCACGGCGGGTTCCTACATCAGTTCGCAGACGGTGCGTAAAGTCATCGAGATCAACCCTTACCTTTTGGGCACCATGGCGGGGGGAGCGGCCGACTGCAGCTTCTGGGAGCGGCTCCTGGCCCGGCAGTGTCGCGTCTACGAGCTGAGGAACAAAGAACCCATTTCGGTAGCCGCCGCTTCCAAATTGCTAGCCAACATGGTCTACCAGTACAAAGGCATGGGGCTCAGCATGGGCACCATGATCTGCGGATGGGACAAGAGGGGGCCAGGTGAGATTTGGGGGGGGGGGGTGTGGGGGGTGTTTGGTGGCCACCGTGAGGTTTTGGTGGCCACCTGGGGGTTGTTGGCCACCGCGGGGTCAGTGGCCGTGCTGTGAAGTTGGTAGCCGCGGTTCAATTTCTCCATCTTACCCCCCCCACAGGTCTGTACTACGTGGACAACGAGGGGACGCGCGTGCCGGGCCGCGCCTTCGCGGTAGGGTCGGGTTCGACGTACGCTTACGGGGTGTTAGATCGCGGTTACCAGGCGGGGCTGGAGGTGGAAGCCGCCTGCGACTTGGCGCGACGCGCCATCTACCAAGCGGCCCGTCGCGACGCTTATTCGGGGGGTCGGGTCACCGTTTATCACATCGGGGAGAACGGTTGGCGACGCATTTCCACCGATAACATGGCCGAACTTCAGGAACGATACGCCGGAGAGGAGGGGAACGCCTGAGCGGGGGGGGTGTGTGTGTGTGTGTGTGTG
This sequence comes from Grus americana, assembly GCF_028858705.1. Lineage (NCBI taxonomy): Eukaryota > Metazoa > Chordata > Aves > Gruiformes > Gruidae > Grus > Grus americana. The sequence goes on along the minus strand of NW_026561323.1, from coordinate 10,363 downwards.
TGGGGGAATACAACGCAAAAAATCGTGGTTTTGGTGAAAATCCTCTGAGTTGAGTGGTGGTTTTTGGCGCCGTCGGTAGGCTCCAGAGTGAACGGGAGCGGCGCATGCGCAGAGCGCCGCGGGAGGGTGGAGGCATCTGCGCACGCGCCGGCCCCCCCCCCCCGGTGGATCCCCCACTGCGCATGTTCCGCTTAGGGGCGGGAACTTTGCTCCCACTCCGCTCGCCTATTGGACGCCTGCCCCAGCCTCGCCGCGTTCCTATTGGGGGGCGCTCGGGAGTGGGCGGGGCTCGGCGGGGCGCGCGGCGGCAGCAGCCGCATACGGGCGCGGCGGGAACGATCGTGAGGGGATACGGGGGGGGGGGAGGCGGATTTTGGGGTGAGGGAGCGGGATTGGGGGGGGAGAATAAGGGTTTGGGGGGAAGCTGCGGGGGGGGGGGCGGGACGACGAGTTTTGGGGTGAGGGAGGGGGTTTTTGGGGGAGTCGTGAGGGGTGGGACAGGCCGGGGGGGGGGCGGGTTTTTTGAGGGGAGAACAAGGGGTTTGGGGGCTGTTGTGAGGGGAGGGGCAGGTTTTGGGGGGGGGGAGCAGGTTTTTGGGGGGAGAACAAAGTTTTTGGGGGGCAGTTGTGAGGGGGGATAGGCTGTAGAGGGGAACCTGAGGGGGGGGGGAACAGTTTTTGGGGTGCGGCAGTGGGTTTTTGGGGTGAAAACAAGGTTTTGGGGGGGGAGTTGTGGGGGGGACAGGCCTTTGGCGTGCTATGGGGGTGAAGAGGGACAGCTTTTGGGGTGGGGGAGCAGGTTTTGGGGGGAGAACAAGGTTTGGGGGGGGACTTGTGGGGGGGTGAGGGGGGGATAAGTTTTTGGGGTGAGGGAGAGGGTTTTGGAGGGGGGTAACGGGGGGGGGGGGGGCAGCTGCGTGTTCCCCCCCAACCACAGGGGTGGCCGCCATGGCGCTGGGCGTGGGGCCGCCGGGCACCGACCTCCTTCCCGTGGGTGAGTCCAGCGCTAACGAGGAGCCCGGGGCGGGGGTGTGTGTGTGTTTGTTAATTAAGATACTAATTAGCTTCCCCCACACACACACACAGAGGAGGAGCCCCCCCTGCCCCTCAGCACCGTCACCCCCGAGGAGCTTCGCGCCCACCCCGGCCTGGCCCGGCTGCTGCGGGGGCTGAGCTGCGCCCTGGGGCCCGACGGGCTGAGCGCCCCCCTGGAGAGGGACCTGCGGCAGGTTTGGGGGGGGGGGACGCACGGGGGTTCAGAGATTTTGGGGGGGGGGTGGACACGCTCCAGGTGATGTTTTTGGGGTTTTTTTGGGGGGGTTTCTCACAGGCGGAGGCGGCGCTGGCCCTGCGGCGCCGGACCTGGCTGCGCTGGGAGACCCTTTGGCGGGGGGTGCAGGAGCTGCGGAGGGACCCCCGGGACCTGGAGCCCCCTGTAAGTCTGCGCAGGGGGCTCCCCCCCCCAAAAAAATTCGGGGGCACCCCAAAGCCTGCCGGGACACGTGTAAAATCCCCCCCGCAACCCCCCGTTTAGGTGCTGCAGGCGCTGGAACGCGCCTTGGCCTTGGCCGAGCTGCGCCGCGGCCCCTCCGCCTTCGCCCCGCTGCTGCCCCCCGCCCAGGTGAGCACCCCAAACCCCCCCCGCACCCCAAAAATACCCCCCCGACATTCCTCACGCACACACCCCCCCCCCCTTTCTTCTTTTCCCAGGATCCCTCCCCGCTCCGCGCCCGCCTGCTGCTGGAGCTGGAACGCCGCTTGGCCGAAAAAACGGGGGAATTGAGCGATTATCACGGGGGGGGGGGCTCCCCCCGCCCCCCCAAATTCCCCCGCGCCCCCCGAAGAGCTGGCGGTAGCGTTAAGCGCCCAACGGCGACGCTTGGAACGAGCGCGACGCCAGCGCCGTGACCTCATCCGGCTGCTGGGGCGGCAGCGCCGGGCGTACGCCGAGGTACTGGGGAGGGGCGGGGGGGGGGTGTCAGGATTTGGGGGGGGGGGTTTGTTGTTGGGGTGACCCCCCCCCCACCCCGCGTGACACCCCCCCACCTCCCCCCCCCCAGGTTTTGGGGCGCTGCGGGGAGGTTTTGGGGCGCCTGGCAGGGCAGAGCTGTGCCGGGGCGCAGGCGGAGCTGGACGGGCGTCGGGCAGAGTACCTGGAGGTCAAAGGGGCCGCCATGCTGCTCAAGATCCGGTGACGAGCCCCGCGCTAATTAACCCCCTCGTTAGCACCCCGCGTTAATTACCTCCTTACCCTGCCCCCCTCGTCACCCCCTTCCCCTCCTTCCGTCCCCCCATTGCCCCCCTCCCCTAGTTGGCTCCCTCGTTAGTTCCCCCCCTCCTTACTCTCCCCCTCGTTAACTCCCTCGTTACCTCCCTCTTCCACTAATTCCCTCGTCAACCCATCCCCTCCTGAACCCCCCTCCTCGTTATTCGCCTGCTCATTAATCTCCTCGTTAGTCCTCTCCTCTTTACTCCCCCTCCTTAATTCCTTCGTTAGTCCCCCCTCATTAGTCTTCCCCTCTCGTCACCCCCCTCATTAACTCCCTGTCATTAATTCCCTCGTTAACCCACCCCTCTTAATTCCCTCGTTAACCCATTCCTCATTAATTTCTCCTTAACCCACCCCCTCGTTAACCCATTCCTCATTAATTTCTCCTTAACCCACTCCTCTTAATTCCCTCGTTAACCCATTCCTCATTAATTCCCTCGTTAACCCACCCCCCCTTAATTCTCTCATTAACCCATCCCTGCGTTAGCCTCCCTCCTTAATTCCTTCATTACCCCCCCACTAATCACCCCCTCGTTAATTCCCTCGTTACCCCCCGCCCTCATTACCTCCCCCTCATTAATTCCCTCGTTAGTCCCCCCCCATCACCTCCCCTTCCCCACAAACTCATTAACGAAAAAGGGGGGGGGTGGGGTTAGTTACCCAGGGGAATTAATTCCCCCTCGCTCACCCCACCCCCTCATTAACCGCTCGTTAACCCTCGTTACCGCAGGCTGGAGGAGCTGGGGGTGCTGCTGGACACCTACCCCCCCCACAAGGTGGACGCCCACCGCCGCATAAGGTCCGCCCCCTTCCCCTTAGCCCCGCCCCCCCTTAGCCCCGCCCCCTTCGCTGACCCCACCCCCTTTTTGTCCTTTTTTGGCGCGGCAGGGCGGGGCTGGAGGCGGAGTCGGAGCGAGCGGCAGCCCAGGCCTCGGGGTTGCGGGCGGCTCTGGCAGCTTTCGGGGAGCTGGGCCCCGAATTCGGGGCGCTGGCCGGGGAGTACGGGCGGCTGCGGGAGAGGCTGGGCCATCGGCGCTGGGCCCTGCGCCAGCTGCGCCCGCATCAGCCCTGACGTCACGGCGGCCTGGCAGTAAACACACCCTGCGCTGGCACACGCGCTCCTGGCTCCGTGCACTTCCTTGGCGGGACGGGGGGTGATTGGCAGGCAGCGCGGTGTGGGGATTGGCCTGCTGGGTGGGGGGGGGTGGGGCCTTGGGGTGAGTGACAGGCAGCGCAGTGTGGGGATTGGCCTGCTGGGTGGGGGGGTGGGGCCTTGGGGTGAGTGACAGACAGCATGGTGGGGGGATTGGCCTGCTGGGTGGTGGGGTGGGGCCTTGGGGTGAGTGACAGGCAGTGCAGTGTGGGGATTGGCCTGCTGGGTGGGGGGGGTGGGGCCTTGGGGTGAGTGACAGGCAGCGCAGTGTGGGGATGGGGTGGGGCCTTGGGGGGTGATTGGCAGGCAGTGCACTGTGGGGATTGGCCTGCTGGGTGGGGGGGGTGGGGCCTTGGGGTGAGTGACAGGCAGCGCGGTGTGGGGATTGGCCTGCTGGGTGGGGGGGGTGGGGCCTTGGGGTGAGTGACAGCAGCGCAGTGTGGGGATTGGCCTGCTGGGTGGGGGGGTGGGGCCTTGGGGTGAGTGACAGACAGCATGGTGGGGGGATTGGCCTGCTGGGTGGGGGGGTGGGGCCTTGGGGTGAGTGACAGGCAGCATGGTGGGGGGATTGGCCTGCTGGGTGGTGGGGTGGGGCCTTGGGGTGAGTGACAGGCAGCGCGGTGTGGGGATTGGCCTGGTGGGTGGTGGGGGTGGGGCCTTGGGGTGAGTGACAGCAGCGCAGTGTGGGGATTGGCCTGCTGGGTGGGGGGGTGGGGCCTTGGGGGTGAGTGACAGCAGCGCAGTGTGGGGATTGGCCTGCTGGGTGGGGGGGTGGGGCCTTGGGGTGAGTGACAGGCAGCGCAGTGTGGGGATGGGGTGGGGCCTTGGGGGGTGATTGGCAGGCAGTGCACTGTGGGGATTGGCCTGCTGGGTGGTGGGGGTGGGGCCTTGGGGGGGTGATTGGCAGTCAGTGCACTGTGGGGATTGGCCTGCTGGGTGGTGGGGGTGGGGCCTTGGGGGGGTGATTGACAGGCAGTGCAGTGTGGGGATTGGCCTGCTGGGTGGGGGGGTGGGGCCTTGGGGTGAGTGACAGGCAGCGCAGTGTGGGGATTGGCCTGCTGGGTGGGGGGGGTGGGGCCTTGGGGTGAGTGACAGGCAGCGCAGTGTGGGGATTGGCCTGGTGGGTGGTGGGGGTGGGGCCTTGGGGTGAGTGACAGCAGCGCAGTGTGGGGATTGGCCTGCTGGGTGGGGGGGTGGGGCCTTGGGGTGAGTGACAGGCAGCGCGGTGTGGGGATTGGCCTGGTGGGTGGGGGGGTGGGGCCTTGGGGTGAGTGACAGGCAGCGCAGTGTGGGGATGGGGTGGGGCCTTGGGGGGTGATTGGCAGGCAGTGCACTGTGGGGATTGGCCTGCTGGGTGGTGGGGGTGGGGCCTTGGGGGGGTGATTGGCAGTCAGTGCACTGTGGGGATTGGCCTGCTGGGTGGTGGGGGTGGGGCCTTGGGGGGGTGATTGGCAGTCAGTGCACTGTGGGGATTGGCCTGCTGGGTGGCAGGGGAGGAGCCCTGCGGGGGTGATTGAGAGGCGGCGCGATGCGTGGATAGGCGGGCAGTGCCGTGGGGGGCGGGACCAGCCGGGTGGTGTTGCGGGTGGGCGGAGCCAAGCGGGACTGACAAGCGCCGCGGCTCGCTGATAGGCGCGGTACGCTCTGTGGGCGGAGCCCTGCGTGCGCGGGACGACTGCCAATCCTCGCGGCGGCGCGCTTCGTCTCTTCCTATTGGCCACCGGCGGAGAGTCTGCGAAACGATTGGCCGAAAAGCGGCGCGGGTGGGCGGGGCGAAAACCCGGTGGTCCTTTACCCTGCATCCCTTGCGGCAGTGATGGCGGCGGCGGGGCCGGGGGTGGCGGGTGCCGCTCGGGTCTCCAGCGGCCGCGACCTCAGCTGCGTCCCGGAGGTGGCGGGGGCGCTGGGGGCCGTGGCCCGGCAGGGGTGAGGCTCCGGGGGGAAGGGCCGGGAGGGGTTCCCGGGGGGTTTCCCCGCTCTCTCTCTCTCAACCGGTTGGGGTTCCCCCCCCCCCCCCCCCCCCAGGTTCGATTTCCTCTGCCTGCCGCTCTTCCACCCCCGGCACCGGCGGGAGTTCGGCCTGGAACCCGCGCGGGATCGGCCCGGGCCTCAGACGCGATCGGATCTTCTGCTTTCGGGACGCGGTGAGGCCGCGGAATGTCCGCCATGAGGGGACGGGGGGCCCCGGGACCCCCTGTAGCGCCCCTGGGACACCCTGCGGCCCCCCCAAGGGGCCCGGGATTCCCCGAAACCCCCCTATGGCACCCTGGGGACCCCCCCAAAGGGCCCCATGGCACCCTGGGACCCCCCTAAACGGTCCTGGGCACCCTGGGACCCCCCTATGGCACCCTGGGATCCCCTATGGCACCCTGGGACCCCCCAAAAGGGCCCTGGGGTCCTCTGGGACCCCCCCATGGCACCCTGGGACCCCCCAAAAGGGCCCTTGGGGGCCCCCAGGACACCCTATAGCACCTGAGCACCCCCTGTAAAGGCTTATGGGGCACCCTGGCACCCCCCTATAGTACCCTGGGACTCCCTATAGCACCCCAGGACCCCCCCCCCCCAAGGCCCCTGGGGTCCCCTGGGACCCCTTATAGCACCCCCGGGATGCCCCTCTGCCACCCTGGGGTCCCCTGTAGCGCTCTGGGACCCTCTTAAAGGTCTTTGGAACCCCCCGTAGCACCCTGGGACCCCTCCCAAAAGGGGCTATAGGGCACCTTGGGGCTCCCCCCAGCACCCGGGGGGCACCCTGAAGGGCTGTGAGGCACCTTTGGGTGCCCTATAACACCATAGGGTCCCCCAAAGGGATGTGGAGCACCTTGAGATCCCCCTATAGCACCCTGGGGACCCCCCCAGAGGGGTTTGAGGTACCCTGGGGACCCCCCAGAGAGGTTTGGGGCACCCTGGGACCCCCCCCAGTGCTGTGGGGCCCCCCCTAATGCCACCGGGCCCCCCCAGACTGGAACACCCTGATCGTGGGGAAACTCTCGCCCTGGATCCGCCCCGACTCCCCCCTGGAGCACGTCCGCAGGAACTCGGAGGCTGTGAGTTTGGGGGGTCCGGGGGGGGTTTTGGGGGGTCCGGGGGGGGGTTTGGGGACCCCCCCTTAACCCCCCCCCGCCCCCCCTCCCTCAGGCCATGCTGCAGGAGCTGAATTTTGGGGCGTACCTGGGGCTCCCCGCTTTCCTGCTGCCCCTCACCCAGGCCGAGAACCCCAACCTGGCGCGGGTGCTCTGCGCACACCTCCACACCGGCCACCACAGCGCCATGGTGGGGGCACTGGGAGGCACTGGGAGGGGGAATTGGGGGCACTGGGAGGCCCCAGGGGATTACTGGGGGGCACTGGGAAGCCGTGAAAGGCCCCAGGGGGTTACTGGGAGGCACTGGGGAACCCTGGGGCCTTACTGGGAGGCACTGGGGCTTACTGGGAGGTCGCAGGGGAGCCCTGGGGGCTTACTGGGAGGCAATGGGGAACCCTGGAGGCTTACTGGGGGTTACTGGGAGGTCTTAGGGGGGTTACTGGGAGGCACTGGGGAACCCTGGAGCCTTACTGGGAGGCACTGGGAGGTCGCAGGGGAGCCCTGGGGGCTTACTGGGAGGAGTAGGGAGCCCTGGGGGCTTACTGGGAGGCACTGGGGAACCCTGGGGCCTTACTGGGAGGCACTGGGAGTTACTGGGAGGTCGCAGGGGAACCCTGGGGCCTTACTGGGAGGAGTAGGGAGCCCTGGGGGCTTACTGGGAGGCAATGGGGAACCCTGGAGGCTTACTGGGGGTTACTGGGAGGTCTCGGGGGGGTTACTGGGAGGCACTGGGGAACCCTGGGGCCTTACTGGGAGGCACTGGGAGTTACTGGGAGGTCGCAGGGGAACCCTGGGGCCTTACTGGGAGGCACTGGGGCTTACTGGGAGGTCGCAGGGGAACCCTGGGGGCTTACTGGGAGGCACTGGGGCTTACTGGGAGGTCGCAGGGGAACCCTGGGGCCTTACTGGGAGGCACTGGGGGTTACTGGGAGGTCACAGGGGAACCCTGGGGGGTTACTGGGAGGCACTGGGGAACCCTGGGGCCTTACTGGGAGGCACTGGGGCTTACTGGGAGGTCGCAGGGGAACCCTGGGGGCTTACTGGGAGGCACTGGGGCTTACTGGGAGGTCGCAGGGGAGCCCTGGGGCCTTACTGGGAGGCACTGGGGGTTACTGGGAGGTCACAGGGGAACCCTGGGGGGTTACTGGGAGGCAATGGGGAACCCTGGAGGCTTACTGGGGGTTACTGGGAGGCACTGGGGAACCCTGGGGCCTTACTGGGAGGCACTGGGGCTTACTGGGAGGTCGCAGGGGAACCCTGGGGCCTTACTGGGAGGCACTGGGGGTTACTGGGAGGTCGCAGGGGAACCCTGGGGGGTTACTGGGAGGCACTGGGGAACCCTGGAGGCTTACTGGGGGTTCCTGGGAGGTCTCAGGGGGGTTACTGGGAGGCACTGGGGAACCCTGGAGCCTTACTGGGAGGCACTGGGAGGTCGCAGGGGAGCCCTGGGGGCTTACTGGGAGGAGTAGGGAGCCCTGGGGGCTTACTGGGAGGCACTGGGGAACCCTGGGGCCTTACTGGGAGGCACTGGGAGTTACTGGGAGGTCGCAGGGGAACCCTGGGGCCTTACTGGGAGGAGTAGGGAGCCCTGGGGGCTTACTGGGAGGCAATGGGGAACCCTGGAGGCTTACTGGGGGTTACTGGGAGGTCTCGGGGGGGTTACTGGGAGGCACTGGGGAACCCTGGGGCCTTACTGGGAGGCACTGGGAGTTACTGGGAGGTCGCAGGGGAACCCTGGGGCCTTACTGGGAGGCACTGGGGCTTACTGGGAGGTCGCAGGGGAACCCTGGGGGCTTACTGGGAGGCACTGGGGCTTACTGGGAGGTCGCAGGGGAACCCTGGGGGGTTACTGGGAGGCAATGGGGAACCCTGGAGGCTTACTGGGGGTTACTGGGAGGTCTCGGGGGGGTTACTGGGAGGCACTGGGGAACCCTGGAGCCTTACTGGGAGGCACTGGGAGGTCGCAGGGGAGCCCTGGGGGCTTACTGGGAGGAGTAGGGAGCCCTGGGGGCTTACTGGGAGGCACTGGGGAACCCTGGGGCCTTACTGGGAGGCACTGGGAGTTACTGGGAGGTCGCAGGGGAACCCTGGGGCCTTACTGGGAGGAGTAGGGAGCCCTGGGGGCTTACTGGGAGGTACTGGGGAACCCTGGAGGCTTACTGGGGGTTACTGGGAGGTCTCAGGGGGGTTACTGGGAGGCACTGGGGAACCCTGGGGCCTTACTGGGAGGCACTGGGAGTTACTGGGAGGTCGCAGGGGAACCCTGGGGCCTTACTGGGAGGCACTGGGGCTTACTGGGAGGTCACAGGGGAACCCTGGGGGGTTACTGGGAGGCAATGGGGAACCCTGGAGGCTTACTGGGGGTTACTGGGAGGCACTGGGGAGCCCTGGGGCCTTACTGGGAGGCACTGGGAGTTACTGGGAGGTCGCAGGGGAACCCTGGGGCCTTACTGGGAGGCACTGGGGCTTACTGGGAGGTCGCAGGGGAACCCTGGGGCCTTACTGGGAGGCACTGGGGCTTACTGGGAGGTCGCAGGGGAACCCTGGGGCCTTACTGGGAGGCACTGGGGGTTACTGGGGGGTCACAGGGGAACCCTGGGGGGTTACTGGGAGGCACTGGGGAACCCTGGGGCCTTACTGGGAGGCACTGGGGGTTACTGGGAGGCACTGGGGAACCCTGGGGCCTTACTGGGAGGCACTGGGGGTTACTGGGAGGCACTGGGGAACCCTGGGGCCTTACTGGGAGGCACCGGGGGACCCCACGCGGTCACTGGTGGCTCACTGGGACGCACTGGGGGGTCACCGGTGGTGCTGGGCAGTTCTGGGTGCGGGTTCCCCTCCTGGCGCCCGAGGACGTGCGGGATGACCTCATCGGGAACGAGGCGGGGCCGGAGGCGGGGCCTGAGGGGGCGGCGGCGGCACCCGAGGAGAAGACCTGGCTGTGGTGAGGACGCGGGGGAGGTTTTGGGGCGGATTCGGGGGGTTTTTGGGGGGGTTTTGGGGTGACCCCGGTGTGGTGTGCGTCTCCCCCCCCCCCCCGCAGGTGGCACAACTTCCGCACGCTCTGCGACTACAACAAGCGAGTGGGCGTGGGTGAGGGGGCGGGGCCTCCGGGCCCGAGGGGGCGGGGCCTCGGAGGGTGTGGCCGTGGGGGCGGGGCCAGGGGCCGGCAGAGCCAATGGCAGGGCGTGAGCGGAGGGTGGGTGGGAGGGGTTGTGCCCTGAGGGGGTGGAGCTAGAGCCTCATTGGTGCGCGGCGGAGTGGGCGTGGCTCTGGGGGGGTGTGGGCGGAGCTACAACCCAAGGGGGCGGAGCCTGGGCTTTGTGGGTGGGGCTGTGGGGGCAGGGGGTGTGGCCAAGCCCCGCAGGGGGTGGAGCCAGCCGCTGAGCCCGCCCCCCACCCCCCCACCCCCCCCTTTCCCGGCAGCCCTGGAGGTGGGGGCGGACCTGCCGTCGGGGGCGGCCATCGACCGGTGGCTGGGGGAGCCGGTGAAGGCGGCCATCCTCCCCACCAGCATCTTCCTCACCAACAAGAAAGGTTTCCCCGTCCTCTCCCGCCTCCACCAGCGCCTCGTCTTTCGCCTCCTCAAGGTACCGGGGGGTGCGGAGTCGGGGGGGGGGGGGGTGGTGGTGTCCCCCGGGTGAGTTCTGGGGTGGCTGAGGCCCTGCTGCCCTGCCCCTCCCCTCCCCTCCCTCCCCCAGCTGGAGGTGCAGGTGGTGGTGTCGGGGGCCCCCCGGCACGGGGGGAAGCCGCTGGGTTCCTACCTGCAGTACCTGGAGCACCTGGGGCAGCACCGGCCCCCCCCGTCCGCCTACGAGCTCTTCGCCCGGGGCTACGAGGATTACCTGCAGTCGCCGCTGC